>NC_079362.1:12866685-13133635 GCF_029582105.1 Oenanthe melanoleuca
ACGGGCGGCAGCTCCATGCAGACAGCAAGGTGTGGGGGTGGGAGAGGAGCAGACATAACACCAACCCAGGACAGGATACTAGTTTTGAAAACAGTGCATTTAACTAGTAAAAAGTGTGTTATGAAAAGGCCTATAATTTTTGAGAATTTGTTTATCTGCTTTTAACATAGATCTTATGTTGCTCAATTGTTTACAAATTATGAAAGTTTACAAATACTAAATGGAATTGAATTCATCGACTTGGTTTTCATCTTCCACTCTCCTTTTTATCTTTTTCCTTAATTCAGAAGTGTTGTTATCTATGCCATGTGGAGCAAGGAAAGACTACAACATTGCTTTTGTAATGAACTCTAAGACACTTCTGTTGACTTATTTTCATTAATTGAAATTGCTCATAATTTCTGGGAAGTTACAATGCTGTAAATCTCAGTTTAACTACATGACACAGACTGGACATTTAGGAAAATGTTCCAGATTTTTACATGGAATTACTTAAAGGTACAATTAAAGGGGTTAGAAAAAAAGTTCTTAATTTTTCTAATTTCTATTTCTAGCATCCATACTTTTATTATCTAAAGAAGGCTTATCAAAGCAGGTTTCTGCAGGGGGTGTGTCTGGAGTTGAGGGATGTTGTCATGGAGCATATTTGGATTGAGAGGTCATTCCAGCATCCTATTGAGCAAATAGAAACTGTGGAAGTAATCACTCCAGCATTCTCATGAGAATGTTGTACTGAACCAGGAATCACCATTTGCAGAACAACAGTCATAAAGGTGCATTTCAAAGAGAGCTAGAAGCTTTCTAGCATTAGCAGTATTCCTGCCCCTGCTGCTGTCCTGACTCCTAGCTGCACACTGTTTTGTTTTTTTTTCCAGTTACTAGCTTCATCTAGCACCTTTGACAACTGCTCCAACTCAATAACCTGACAAAACAACTTAGCCTGTCCCTGAAGTGGGAAGTTCAAGAATTCAAGAAACCTTTGGACAATGCTGTTAGGCCCATGGTGTGACTCTTGGGGGCTGTACTGTGAAGGCTAGGAGCTGGACTCAAGTGATCCTTGTGGGTGCCTTTCCAGCTTGGATTTTGTATTTTTGGATTTATTACCAATTAAACAGAGTAGAATACTGATAATTAGAACATTTACAACCAGCTTCTCTCAGCCTCAACTTCACTCTCAATTCTTCCCATTTCCAGAACTGTGCAGGGGAATTGGGAATGAGAGTTGCAGTCAGTTCATAATGCTTCTTCCTGCTTCAGAGTGGGGTTTCTCCTATGCAAGACAGTCTTCCATGAACTGTACAAACATGGATTCTCTTCATAGGTTCAGTTCTTTGAGAACAGACTGCTCTAGTGTAGATCCCTCGTGGGCTGCAGCTCCTGCCAGGAGTCTTCTTCTGCAGCTTCCTTCAGGGTACATCTGCCTGTTCTGGTGTGGACTCTGTGGGCTGCAGGTGGATCTCTGATGCCTGAAGCACCTCCTTCTCCTCCTTCCTCAATGACTTCTGGGTCTGCAGAGTTGTTTCTCTCAGTTTTTCTCACCCCCCTCAGCTGCTGTGCAATGTTCATCTTTCCTAAATGCCTTAGAGCAGAGGCATCACCAGTATGGCCAAGGGGCTCAGCTTTGGGCAGCAGCAGGTCCATCTTGGAGCTGACTGGAACTGGCTCTTTCTGACATGGGGACAACTTCTGGTGTCTCTCACAGAGCCCTGCAGCTGAGCCCACCCCAATTCAATGTCCTTCTTAGCAAAGGAATATGCAATATATATATATATATATGAATGCAATAATTCATAATTTATATGTAATGCATAATTGAACTTAAGTGTTTGAAATTATCTCTCATCTGCTTTATCATTGGAGGCTAATCCTAACTCTATAAAATATTCTCCCTTTAATATTTTCTAATTTTGCATAACAAAGGGCATTTCAGTGAATCTTTATTCTTATTACATTGTGCCACTGATAGTGATCTGGTAATTAAATGAAAGCAGAGGCATCTTACGTGTTTTCCCTTTTAAGCAAGTAATTAGTACCATCCAGCTTGTTCATTTTTTCATTACAGGAAATTAGCAGTTTGCTAAGATGCTGTCTCTGTAAAAAGTGTTGTCTTTCTTGACAAGAGAATTTTGCCTGTTTTGATACCTGGTCAAAGCAGAAGTATTAGAAGATGATTTATTGTGAATAAAATGGTTTGCAAATGCTCTTAAAATGCAGAGTGGGAGAACCAACACATGCTGTCTTGTCTTCAGACTTCTGAAACTTAGCTGTGACTCCAAAAAGAAGATCAGGAGCATTTCAAGCAGTTTCAGGCTGTAAAAGCAGATTTCTGCTTGAAGTCTCCTGTTTTACTAATGCAAGCACAATTGTATTAATATGAACAATAGAGAATTTTTTGTGGTTTGCTTACACATTTCTGTTCTATCAAATAAACTATGATTCCTTGTTCTTAAACAAGTTTATACCAAATAGTTTACAATAAGATGATGGAGAAAAATGAGGAAAAAAATCTTACCTTGAACAGTATATCATGTTTTGAAAAATCTTAGGTTAGAATTGAGAAATTGATATAAATTTCCAGAATTTCCAAGAGCAATAATTTTCTTTTGGACTGAAGCATGCCAGCAAATATTTCTAGATTATGCAATATTAAAATTCCTTCTTTTTCAGGTATTTCTTTATCTCACACCAGAATGTGCATTGTGTTGAGGAGTGGCATTTGTTGTATTTACTTCAGGAGTGGGAGGAAAATGTGACTGAAAAGGTAGTCCTAGGACAGCTCTACTTGTTGGCAAATAATCAAGTCTTAAGCAAAAGCTGCTCATTGAGATCACATTGTGAAGTAGTAGTTAAATCTTTTCTACATTTTTTTTTTCTTGCACATTTTCTTCTGTTTCCATAGAATTCTTACAGTGGTAAAATTTAACAATTCTAGAAGTTTATCTGACAAAATCAAATCTGCTTAAACTTTTAAGTTCGTCCCTTCTGTCCCAGTCTGGGAGATGCTGAGGGTCACATCTGCATGCAGGGTTTCGTGACAGCAATTCTGATGCCCTGAGTTGAAGTTTTTTTGCTTTCCTTGGGGTTTTTTTGTGTTTTCTCATGCATATCCTGAAGCCCACAAAAGAAACCCAAAAACTGAGGCTGCTTTTAGTTCCTATATATTTTAGTAAATTTTTGCCCAGACTCCCTAGAAATAATGTCCTTGTATTTTCTTCGCATAAACAAATATAATAATCTGTTTCCTTGTATCTGTCTGTTTGTGATTTCCTTAAATACTGTTGCTGTACAAGTTGTTTACTAAATACAATTGAATGCTTCCTTTATTGTTTAATGAATAGGGTTTGCTTATGACTTGGGGCCATAAGGTTTATGATTTTCTCTTGTTATTGCAGTTAGGAAACTGCAAGTTGTGTTGTGAACATACTGGTCTCCAAAAGGGAATAGTGTAAATTACAGTTCTCCATCCTCCATTTCTTTGCTGTATAAAACTTTAATTAATTTAATAAAACAACAACAAAAAAATCTGTCTAGTGGATAAAACTTACCATACTTACTGAATTGACAGAGTATTTGAAGGATTTTTCTTTATTATTTTTCTTGGTACAGATAGCCTATCTTAAGATAGTAAGTAGAACTTACTTTCCCAGAAGAAAACCCGTAAAAATACTTCACAGGTCATCAGAATCTCTCAAAATAAGCTTAGATTCAGATATTGAAATTTTTGCATATGGTGTGTTGCCCTTATTAACAATCCTTTTAAGGAGAGCTTAATATTAATTACTATTTTATTCTTCTAGTTAAACGGGAAATACACATTATCTAATTTCAGCATATTTGGAAAACATTCACAGAGTAAATCCTGTTAGAATGAATCCAGTTTCACTGCTGCAATGCATACAAGAAAATTAAAATTACAGTCCTTTATTTAATGTATTAATATTGTTCTTCCTGTGATGCACTGGGCAATAGGTTTCTTTATAAAATATTTCTTTTAAAAATAGGCTTCATACTTATTCTCAGCAGAACAAATTTTGGAGACGATTAATAAAAACTACATTAAGAGCAATCATATTTTTCTTTTTTAATTATTCCTTTGGTATTCATATCTGACGTTTTTGTGGTATCTGAAGATGGGAATTTGCACAATATAAATTAAACCAAAAGGCAAGCTACATTTGAAAAGTTACCATTTTAATTTCTAAAAAATATATTTAATACTACACCAAATCCCATCTGGGTTGCAGCCCAAGCAAGGGGATTCTTTACAGCCCCAGCTGTATGCTTGTATCTTTTTTGTTGTGATAGAAGGTCAAAAGTTGCCTGCTGGCACACTGACCAATTGATCTGATGCAAATTTAATACATTGGCAGGGAAGAGGGCATCATCTTCCTGAAAACTGCAGAGCAAGAAGAGGAAAATACAAGGCAGCCAACAACTACAATGGATGGTTGGAGATTCTTTTCCATGGGACAGTCTTGTACTACAAAGGTTGTTCTGACCCAAGGGTAGGACCCAGCACTTGGCCTTGTTGAACCTCATCCACTGGTCTCAGCCCATTGATTCAGCCTCTTCAGAACCTTCCTGCCCTCCAGATCAACATTCCCACCCAACTTGATGTCATCTGTGAACTGACTTAGAGGGCACTTGATCCCCTGGCCCAGATCACCAATAAAGATACTGAATAAGTTTGCATCTGGTTTCATCCTCTTTGTATGCTTCCTTCATATGTTTCTATACCTTGATAAGATCTCCCTGAGCCTTCTCTTCTCAGGGTTGAACAGTCCTCGCTCTCTCAGTCTGTCCTGGTAGGAGAGATATTCCAGTGTCTTCAGCATCTTCATCATGTAGGTGCTTGGACTCTCTTCAGTATGCCCAATGTCTCACACTGGGGAGCCCAGTGCAGGACACAGTAATCCATGTGTGGCTTCACCAGCACAGAGGGGAAGGATCACATCTGTGATGTCCTAGCCATGTTTTGGCTTATGCAGTCAAAGGTACCATTAATCCTTCTGGTGGGTTAGAGATCCTTGACTCACTGACTCCAGCAGGTTAGCCTTGGCTAAACACCAAGGGCCCATCCCAAACCACTTAGTCACTCCCTTCCTGAGCTAGACAGGGGGGAGAAAGTATAATGAGAGAGGCTCATGGGTCAAGATAAGAACATTTCTCCTGCCTGTCAGGATCCTTCTGCATAGCAGCACAATGTTCTGATGTATCAGTCACTTGTCCCAGTCCAGTGTCATTTGCATTATACATCTCCTCCCAACCCCTAGATATGTTTTGTGAGATATTTTTTATTGATGTTGTGGATCAAGAGGTTGTCTAATTTGATGGCTTCTTGTGAAATGTGTTTTCCTATTAATCTGTGTCCTAGGTTGCTGCATTTAGTGCATTAATTAATCCCTAAGCAGATCCCACAGCATATTGATTATCCTGTGTTATTAGAAGCAAAGTGCTCCAACTTGGAGGCCTAGCTGCAATTCATTTGTTGACCTAGCTATTGTTTGAATACCCAGTTGTTGTCTAAGCTTAAAATATTGCCTAAGACAAAATATGAACTTGGCTGTAGCTGAAGACAGAATGCAAAGAATTCTTGCTCATTTCCATTACTTCTGTGCATAAGAAACAGAGATTCCTGTATGAGAAATTACCATCTATGATAGACTTGGATATTAATCCTCATGAATTTTGATAATCTTGTTTTTCTGTTCTTTGAAGGAAGTGGTGGTTGAGGGTGTGGTTTCTGTTTCTGGCTTGTTCTCTTGGTACTGTATATAAAATGTTCTAGTGACTAAACAGAAAATAAGAAAATACTATATTGTACTTTATAAACTTGTGACAAATACAGAACTTCTTTTAATGTAGCTGGTTTTTGGAAGTTAACTGTTATTCTTTTAAAATACACACTTCTGATTTTGTATAATGTCACATTGATATGTAATTATTGTGTTTTGAATTCCAGCTTCTTGTCTGCCTCTCGTCCCCCTGCCCCATTCAGTGCTGTCCCAGTTTAGGACAAATTAGGGGAAAATCTCCAAAGGAGCTCCCCAAAAAACAAACCCCCAAAAACTCTTCCCCTCCCAGCTACGGGTTCAGGAAGAATTTCCTCAGAGGTAAAGTGGAAAAAACTTGTTTATTTAGCAAAACACACAGAAAAAAACCCACTCCCCAACACGAGAAAAAGAACAGCCACGGGTGATGCAGAAAAACTTCACCCGTCCGAGTGGATGCAGCTGATGCTGGGAAGGGCAGGAAACATGTATTTCTTGTCATGAAGGCACAGCGTCCAGGGTTCCTTGATGTTCAGGCCGCCCAGGATCAGGTATTCCTAGCTAATAAGGGAAGGAAAAGTAAAGCAAAAGCGGCAGAAAAAAAAAAGCGCAGAAGCAGGGGGGATGCGAGCGATGCAAGCGGCAGTGGGAGCAGCAGCAAGCAGCAAGCCAAGGGTGGAGCTTGCCAGCCGGCCGGTGGCAGCTCATGCCCGGGGGTAGGGGAGGGGGTGATGCTGCCTGGCTAGACAAAACAAACTCCAGGCATGAACAGCACACACGATTTGGGGATGCAGAGCACTGTGACATCACTGCAGGACAAGTGCTTTGTTGTTTTAGGCTGGTTTTCTTCTCTTTACTCCCTTGTTTTTTTGCTTTTTTTGGGTAGAGCATGTGGGATAAAAGAACATGCTTGTATTGCCCAATCTAATTTTCATCTTCTTTTCTCTACTTTCACTGTACTCTTTGTCATTAATTATGTCTTTTTATTGAATTACTTCTGTTCTCTTGGGATCTCTTACCCCAAATTGAATGTATAACAGTGGTATCTAGAAGTCCACATAATGAACCTAAATTATGTAATTTTATTACTGAATCTCACATCCTCACTTTTTTGGATACTTGTTCCCTCATCTCATATTTTTCTGAATTGCATCATACCTAACATTACATGGAAATAACTTCAGGATTGTGCTGCCTTCTTAAATTTTTTCCTCTCCTTTCCTTCCAAATGTAAAATTCTATTGTGCAGGAGTCTAATCTGAAGTAAAACCTCATATTTCATATTCATCCAGCTGGTAAAACTTGGGAGCAGGCAGACAGGGGTGTGGCACATCTCTAAGGCTGGGGCACAGCAGTTTGCCTGGCAGTTTGTGTAGGCAGGGCAGGCAGGGTTGCGTGTATTGTTTACTGTGTTTCTGTTGGTTGGTTGGTTGGTGGGTTTCTGTTAATGTAATGTAATGTAATGTAATGGTCTATACATGATCAAAACCTGTAGTAAGTAGAAGTGTGTGTAACCAGATAGAACACTCCAAAAAGGATGTGTCTGTAAAGACCCATTCCTGTGTGGAGTGTTCGAGCTTATCAGTGGTACCAGGGAGCAATGCAGATTAAGCCTGCCTGCGGTGAACAGATAAATGATCTTTTTGCTGGTGGCCAAACTTAGGAGGAAGTAGAAAGACTAAGGAGTATTAAGGAAAATGAAAGGGAAATAGCTTGGTGGAGCTCCGCCCTCCCATCCTTGAGGGAGGCCCACCAGGAGTTAAGAGGATTTCCAAACCTCCCACTGTCAGGCAGTAGGAGGACACTTGATTGTCAAAGGAGAGTGGAAATGGGTCCCTGTTTATGGAGGCCATAATAAAATTTCCTCCCGACCGCCATCCCCTAGCCAGGTGCCACTTCAGAATAGTTACAAGACCCTGGATTTAGAGTCAGCCAGATGATTTAGAATAAAATCATCTGCTCAGTGAGCCTCCCAATGACGATTCATCTGTAAGATGGATCATCACCTCTAACATCAAAAAGAAAAGAAGGGTAGTCATGGTGGGTGACTCCCCTCTGAGGGGAACAGATGGGCCCCATGTCATCAGCACCCATTCCACGGGTAGGTGTGCTGCCTTCCTGGGGCCCAGGTAAGGGACATTACTGACGGACTTTCTGGGCAGATTCAGCCCACTGATTATTAGCCACTGTTGATAGTCCAGACTGGCAGTGATGAGAATGGAAAGACGAGTGTTAGGGCAATTAAAAGGGACTTTAGGGCACTGGATGAGTGGTTGATAGGGCAGGGACATAGGTAGTCTTTTCCTCAGTCCCTTTGGTAGCTGAGAAAAAGAGCAGAAGGAATAGGAGAGCTCACATTATTAACAAATGGCTCAAGGATTGGTGTCATCAGCAGAATTTCAGGTTCTTTGATCACGGGGCAACTTTTAAGAGCACCTGGCCTGCTAGAACTGGATGGGCTCCATCTTTCTATTGAGGACAGAAGGATTTTAGTTTATGAACTGGTGGAACTCATTGAGAGGGCTTTAAACTGGGTTTGAAGGGGTAAGGGGACACAGTTGGGCTGTCTAAAAGTAGGCCCAAGGGTAGTAAGACTTAGGGAGTGAAGACTTGAGTAGTAAGAGTTAGGGGTGAAATCAGTAGCCCAGCTGAGGTGCATGTACACCAATGCACACAAAATGGGTAACAACCATGAGGATCTGGAGGCCATGGTGTGGCAGCAGAGCTATAATGTAGTTGCCATCACAGAAACACGGTGGGATGACTCATATAGCTGTAGCCCTGCACTGGATGGCTACAAGGTCTTCAGAAGAGATAGGAAAGGGAGAAGAGGTGGAGGGGTAGCCCTTTATATTAGGGAGATTTTTGATGCCAAAGGTATTGAAACTAATGATGATTGAATAGGAGTTAAATGCCTGTGGGTGAGAATTAAGGGCAAGGCTAACAAGTCTGGCATCCTACTGGGAGTCTGTTATCATCCACCCAATCAGGAAGAAGAGGTGGACAACTTATTCTACAAACAGCTGGAGAATGTTTCAGGATCACCAGCCATTGTTCTTGTAGGTGATTTTAACCTGCTGGACATCTGCTGGGAACTTAATACAGCAGAAAAGAGGCAGTCCAGGAAGTTTTTAGCATATGTGGAGAATACCTTTTTGTCACAGCTGGTGAGTGAGCCTGCCAGGGGAGAGACTGTTAGATCTGTTGTTTGCAAATAGAGATGGGCTGGTGGGAGATGTGGTGGTTGGAGGCTGCGTGGGGCACACTGATCATGAAATTATAGAATTCTCAATATTTGGTGGTATCAGGAGGAACATCAATAAGACTTGTACATTGGACTGCTGGAGGGCAGATTTTGGCCTATTTAGGAGACTTATTCAAAGAGTTCCTTTGGAAGCAGCCCTTAAAATCAAAGGAGTTCAGGAAAGGTGGGCATGCTTCAAAACAGAGATCTTGAGGGCACAGGAACAAACTGCCCCTGTGTGCTGAAAGATGAGTTGATAAAGCAAACGTCCAGCCTGGATGGGCAAGGAGGTTTTGGAGGAACTTAGGAATAAAAAGAGGATGTATCATCTTTGAAAGGAGGGTCAGGTGTCTCAGGAAGTATTTAGTGGGGCTTCTAGGGCATGTAGAAAAAATGTAGGGAGGCCAGTATGAACTTAAAATGGTGATTTCTGTAAGGGATAATAAAAATGTTTCTTCAAGTATATTAATAGTGAAAGGAATGATAAGACCAACTTTTGTTCTCTATTGGATAAGGGAGGGAGCTCAGTAACTACAGATGAGGAGAAGGCAGAGGTGCTTAACACCTTCTTTGCCTCAGTCTTTAGTGGGAACATGGTTTGTCCTCCTGGATTGGCACATGGTATTAGGGAGCAGCATGGTCCCCTTGTTAGTGAAAAGAAAGCAGTCAGAGAACTGCTGAGGTGCTTGCATAATCATAAATCTATGAGACCAGATGGGATCCATCCCAGGTTGATGAAAGAGCTGGCAGATGAGCTTGCAAAGCCACTCTATCATTTACCAGCAGTCCTGGCTCACTGGTGAGGTTTCAGATGACTAGGAGCTGGCCAATGTGATACCCATCTGTAAAAAGGGTGGGGAAAAGGATCCTAGTAATTATAGGTCAGTTAGCCTGACCTCAGTACTGTTATGAAACAGTTTATACTAAGTGCCATCATGCAGGATGGCCAGGGTATCAGACCCAGCCTGCACGGGTTTAGGAGGGGTAGGTCATGTTTGACCAATCTGGTCTCCTTTTATGACCAGCTGGCCTGCCTGGTGAATGCAGGGAGGACTGTGGATGTTGTCTATTTGGACTTCAGCAAGGTCTTTGATACTGTATCCCACAGCATACTCCTGGAAAAGCTGGCAGCCCACAGCTTGGACAGGAACACTCTTTGCTGGGTTGAGAACTGGCTGGATGGCCGAGCCCAGAGAGTGGTGGTGAATGGTGCTGCATCCAGCTGGCAGCCAGTCACCAGTGGTGTCCCCCAGGGGTCTGTGCTGGGGCCTGTTCTGTTCAGTACTTTTATTGATGACATGGATGAGGGCATTGAGTCTTTCATTAGTAAATTTGCAGATGACACTAAGCTTGGGGTGTGTGTCGATCTGTTGGAAGGTAGGAGGGCGCTGCAGAGAGACCTGGAATGGCAGAGTTTAATAGGATGAGGTTTAATAAGTCAAAGTGCTGAGTCCTGCATTTTGGTCACAATAACCCCCTGCAATGTTACAGGCTGGGGATGGTGTGGCTGGATAGTGCCCAGGTGGAAAGGGACCTGGGGGTACTAGCTGACGGCCAACTGAACATGAGCCAGCAGTGTGCCCTGATGGCCAAGTAGGCCAAGGGCATCCTGGCCTGTATCAGGAATAGTGTGGCCAGGAGGAGCAGGGAGGTCATTCTTCCCCTGTACTCAGCACTGGTGAGGCCGCACTTTGAGTGCTGTGTCTAGTTCTGGGCCACTCAGTTCAGGGAGGATGTTAAGACGCTTGAGCACATCCAGAGGAGAGCAAAGAGGCTGGTGAGGGGCTTGGAACACAAGTCCTATGAGGAACGGCTGAGGGAGCTGGGGTTGTTTAGCCTGAAGAAAAGGAGACTCAGAGATGACCTTATCACTCTCTACAACTTCCTGAAAAGTGGTTGTAGTCAGGTGGGGGTTGGTCTCTTTCACCAGGCCGCATTGACAGAACCACAGGACACAGTCTTAACCTGTGCCAGGGGAGATATACGTGGATGTTAAGAAGTTTTTGAAAGAATAATCAAGTATTGGAATGCTTTGCCTGGGGAGGTGGAGTCACCATCCCTGGATGTATTTTAAAAAAGACTGGATGTGGCATTTGTTGCCATGGTATAGTTGAGGTGTTAGGTTATGGGTTGGTCTTAATGATCTTGGAGGTCTCTTCCAACCTAATTATACTGTGATACTGTGAAAAGCATGTGGGGATGAAATTGGGCCATTTTTAAGGAGAATATACAGTTGTGTATTTATCTCACTGGAGCTTAATTGCTTTGTTATTTTAGACTATTCCAAATTATTGCTTTATCTCCACCTCCTGTGGTCAGCCTCAAATTTGTCACATATTGTCTTAACATTAAGATGTGTTCTGGTAGTTTTTGCTATTTGATATTTGTTACTTGTAGTGAGAATTGAAAGCTGCTGTAAATAAACCCTTGTATTTTAGATGAGGAGGGACTGTGGGTCTGGTTTCTTAGTTCTTTTATTTCTTTTATGTTAAATAAATCTCCTTTATTAAGCTGTATACCATGTAGATGTTTGTAACACACTTAGTGTAACAGATCTCATACATATTGAAGCTGGCATAAACTAAGCATTTGTTCTTATTTCTAGTTATTAGAAAATATATTTTCATATTAAAAAAAAAAAAACCACAACTAGAATATTGTAGTTCTGTGTATGTTAAAAGTCACTGTATTCTTCCTGTCCCAGTTCTTCAGATTTCTTGCTTGTCAAGTATATTTTCACTATGGTATGGGAAGAAAAGACAGAATTTCTTCGGTAATACAACTAAAGAAAGTAGAACTGCTGGTCAGGTAGTTTACAAAGACACTGAACAGTTACTTTTGTGTAGTTACTCCTTAAAGAGTGGAAGTAGTGAATCCTTATGTTATTGTAGTTAACTTACGTGAAGCATATCAGCATGTCACACTTGTCATTGTTTGGTTTGTTTGTTTTTAAATTATTTTTGCTCTTCATCACAGCACAGTCCTTTCTATGTGTTGCAGATTTGAATAGTTCATCAGTGAAAATTATTTAGATCACTTATTCTAATAAAGAAGTGGAGACATGAAAATTTACATTTAAAAAGGAATTAAGATTGTATCATTGCTTGCATGAATGGTTTTGGACAGCCTCGGCATGTTTTTAGCAAGCTGAAAATTAATATGTGTTTATTTTCAGTTGTTTGTGACTAAATCTTTTTTGCCATCCTTCAGTGAATAAAATTTGCAAGTTTAATGCTGATTACCATAATCAGATTTTTAAATCTTGTGAATAGTCCAAGGCAAATCTAGTGTAGCTATTTAATAACAGGCAGTGACTGTTTAGCCAGTATGGCTGCTTAGTTTATGCTTAAGCACTCTTGATTTATAAGAAGCCTTTTTGGTACATGTGCCTTGAAATGGGAGTAATTTTTTCTTTTTTTTTTAAATACTTGGATTTTCACTGGTTTCATGTTAGAATCCTCATTTTCTATTTCATTCTTATGAAAGTATTTTGACTATTTCTTTCAGGGGCTGGAAAATATTTTAATTTGGGTGGTTTTTTTCTTACTAGTATTTATACTAATCTACAATATTCTATTTAGTATATTCTACTTATACTAGTTTAGAAGAATTTCTACATGTACTCTAGTGCTGTTAAAAGATTATGATTATGACTGGAAACTTTTCTTCTGCCAAAACTGGAATTCTCAAAAAGTAAAAGAATACTAATATATATGTCTTCAGTAAGACATGGTGTAATTTTCTAGCATAATTATTAAAGAATACTAAAATTTTGGAATTAAATGCTGTGTATAAAGAAATGAGGAGGTAAGGACAGTTGAAATTAAACAGGGAAGAGACTAAAGGTTTATGCTGGCATCCCCTCAGTGTATGAAAGGACAGAAAACTGCTCAAGTAGTATAATGCAGTCTGATGTCAACAGATCTGGTTACTGTATTTCCAAAAATAATTTTTAAGTATCTCCTGCAATGGATATAAAAAATAGCTAAAGCACATAAGAGATACTTATTAATGACATAATGGTTTATTAAAAGTTAAATTGAAAGTAATATTCTCCCAGTCTGCAATATATACAGAAACATTTGGTAGTAGTTAATGAAATTACGAACTGTGATTCTTGCTATTTCAAATTGGTACCTTTTTTTCCCCTGCTTGTAGAACACATTATACCAGTGTTTGCATATGTGAAATACTCCATACTTTTTATTTTACATATTGAGGAAGTTTTTATATTTCTTCCCATCATGCAAAATATGTTTGAGAATACATTTTGTATATCAAAATGAAATGTGGCTGACATGGCCCACCAGAGCCCGGGCTAGCTCTTCAGAGGCATGCCATGCCAGGTGTGGGGAATTGCCCCAGGGTAAGATTTCCTGGAGCCAGAACCTTTAGAGCTAGTTGCTTTTCAGTGTGCTCAGGGTTTGGGGTTGGGCAAAGCAGGCTCTCAGCTTCTGAGGTTCCAAATGGTTTATTACCGTTGGAAGGTTCAGGGGCAAAGAACCTCAAGCACTGCTGTGCTCAGTATTAAATATGGGGCAGATCAGGGGGTGGGTACAAACAATTGACCAATGAGGGATCCTTAGGGGAGGAATGGTATTACAGGGTTACAACCAATGAGGGAAGCAGGGGGAGGAGAAAGGGTCACATGGGCCAATGGGGCCTCGAGTAACAGGGGATTTCCAAAGGAGGGGAACAAAGGAGTTCACCCAAAGGAGTGGGATTGGCCCAGGGTAGGATTGACAAGGAGGATACTGGAACAAGGGTTGGGGTTACAATGATGGACAAGGAAGGGACTAGAACAAGGGGTAGTGTTACAATGATGGACAAGGGGCAGGGAATGCCAAAAAAGGTAGTTTCAGGGGTGGTTACAACTTGGGGCAAACCAACTGGCAAAACATAGGGGTACATAGGAACAAACTAATATAACAATAAACTGAATACAATAAACGTGCTGCAACTTGTGTCTCTTTCTGGTCATGTATGTAGGGAAGGGAAAGGAAAGGGAGAATCAACAGAACCAATGCAATCTTTACTGGGTTGGGCTAAAGCTCATGGAAGAACTTACTAATATATTAAATGCCTCAACGGTGATTTGCTGAGAACTAATGTTCTAATGTAGTAGTCATCCTTACGCTCCTTCTATTTTTGCAGATTCTGAAGCATGACTATTGCTGGTTTCTGTGATGCCACTTGAAGTCTCCCATGTTGTGGATTAATAAGTAACGCGCAGGTTTAACTGCACAACCTGGGAAGAAAGCATCAGAAGTGCTAGTCCTTTTCAGTTCCTTAAGTAGATAGCAGTACAGTGCCATCTGTCTGCAAGGGAAGATTCTTCAGTAGCTTTTTACAGCTAATAAAAAAGACAACATAGTGTCATCCACCTTCCTGATTTACAGTGCATTGCTTTCCAAGACAGATGATTTCCAAGAAGCTGGAGGATGCCCAGAGCGCATAATAATGAAGTAGTGAATTGATACTGCTGCTGCTGCCACTTGATTGTCAGGATCACAGCTGAGAGGACTGCACTGCCCTTTTTCTACTTGCTTAATCAGGCCAGAAATAGCAGGGTGGATATGGCTGGCTTCATTAGCAACCTGCTAATACTACTTCTGTTTCAAAACATCTGTTTGGGTTTCAGAAGCCCACTTTCAATCTTCAAGAGGTAGGTTATGCAAGAAAATACTATGTGTTGAATGCATGCAGCCACAATATTACAAAAGTATGAAAAAGCATGTCTTAGATTAAAACGTATTATGGTATTTGTTGAATTTTGATTATTGCTCTGAATTTTCTTTCTGCACTTTTGAAATGGCCCTGTTGTCATACTGAAGACAGAAATTCAGGTTTTATCCATAGAGTTGCTCAATGAAGGTGATACATAGGTAGAAGGATAAAATGGAAATTAATACACGTTTTTTAGTTAACACTAGTTAGCACTACAGCTGTATTTGAGGCAACACAGGGAGTAAATGTATTTCAGAGGCTGGAGTTAGCTTGCAGGATAAGATGATGTTTTAACAAGAAAACATCAACTAAGCTGAACAGTCCTGAGAAATTTAGGGGTTGTTTGAATCCAGAATTGCATAGGTAAACTTGAATGTAGTGCAGACAAGAGAAGCAGCCTCTTAGCTCCTGAAGAAAGGATTGTACTATTATTGAGGTTGGGTACTGTGTTGCTTATGTATACATGAATATACATATCCAAAACTTGTATCAGTGTTGCATCAATGTTTCTTATGTCTTACCATTCAGTTCTTGATAGTGATCTACATTTTTCTTACAATTCGTTTATATGTTGCATTCAATACAGAATTTGATATTTGATGTTACCAAGTTTATTGTTTTACTTTGTTACTTGTAGTAGCATAGAAGTTGCTATAAATGCCAAAATTCAAATAGTGTTTGAATTAAAAGTTGCCCCTTTGTATGTAATTTCAATTGAATCTGTATAGAATTACAAGCCATAGTCTCAAACACCCCCCCAAAAACTGTTGAGAATTATTAATAGTACTTTACAAAATGTAATGAACTGATTCTCTATCTGTACATCCATGTGCCTCAGACAATTACCAGGATGAGATAATAGGTTACATTTTCAGCTAACATTTTTTTAAGCTAGTCATCTGATTTCACAGATGAGGAACTGCTTCAGTAAGTACTACTAAGTACTTACTGAAGTAACTGAACACAACTAAGATGTTTTCCTCAGCTCGTGATGGAGTGATATTTTCACATCACTCCTGAAAATACTCAGCATTGTCTAATTCATTACTAGTTCTGTAAGGACACTTCTTTTAAGAAAGACATAACAAAAATCAATAGTAAAAAAATAAATCTTTCTTCGTTCTTCTTAAGCTATAAAGATACCAGCAGATCTCATTCCACTGAATGCCTTGGAAGCGACCAGCCAGTGATTTCCTTGGGTCTGTCAGATTTTGCACTTGACATCCGCATGCCTGCAGTGACACCTAAGCAGGTGAGACAATTGCAATTTTAGCCACTTCCTCTTCTTTCAATAAGCTAGGAAAACCAAGCCTTCCCTACAATATCAATCACTCAAATAAAATGAAAAGAAAACCAGGGTGACTTTTATAGATACTATGTACTTTTCAGAGAAAAGTAGGCAAAAAAAAGGTAGCCTCAAATGAGAGAAAAATCTTTTCATTGAATCAATTTTATTTATAAAATGTTGCTTTCATAAACTGAATTATTGAAGTTTTATAATGTGAAATATTTCTAGCTATGCTAGTAAGACATGGAGTTGCAGTTTACACCATATCTTGGAAAATGAATCATCAGTGAATCTAATTACATTAATCTGTATGTTGCTGCTACTTCTGCAAGCTGAGAGAAAACAATGAAAAAGCACTTTAAAAGGGATAGTACTTCTGACCCACTATTTTTAACTCTCAAAATGCTCCATGAAAGCTACTACAAACAAGTTAAGGTTTTATACTCTTCAAGGTATGAAGTGTATTGTATTCTATTGATCCAAATGAGTAAAAGTGAAGACAGTTAAGATTTTTGAATTTAGCATTAGCATTTTTCAGATTCACATAAAAATGTTGAGATTCCACTGTCATTTTCACATCTAATTTCATTAAGCAAGATAAAGAATGTTTTTTTTTTCCTTTTTGCAGTAAGCTATTGCAGGGAATTGTATACATCATTAAGAGGTCTGCATCTCTTTTAGAGGGCTGCAGATGCTTGAAAAGAGCAGTATGTTATACGGCAGTAGTTGAGGACTTGTTGCAGATAGCACTTTTTAAAAGAGTGAAGGGAAAATGAAGTTTTCAAATTATGGGGAAAAACCCCTCTGGAATATGTAATTTAAAGTAAGAGATGTTATTTCAGCAAGTGCAAAACAGAAATACGGTTTCTACTAGATCTTCTTTGCAGCAAAATATTAAACTTCTCCATCTGAAAGAGTGGAAAGTACTCTCAGTTCATCCAGATGCATGCTTGTAATTATATGTTATTGATTTTACCTGAGGAGCCATCAGTTGAACAGCTAGGAAACAGATATGAAGAGATCAGTCAGTTCAGATTCCTGTTAAAAAACCCTTCTCTTTGTGTTGTCTTGTCAAGGCTGGGGGAAAGGCTACCAAAAACCCTGCATTTTTTAAATGAGTTATTGGGCATTTTGAAGGGGTGGGAAGGCCAGGATATATCTTACAGTTCAGAACTGCAGTTGTTCTATGGGTGCATGAATGTCAACCAACCCCTTACATGACTTGAAAGCGCTCTACCTATATATGAGTTGTGTATTCTTTTGGCAGAGGTACTACACATGAACATTCCTTGGAAACCATTTAATTTCTACTGCAGTGTGAAGCATTGCTGCTGTTGACTTTCAAAGTTAGAATATAAGGTCCTAAATTAGGTTATGCTTTAAAGAGAAACTCTTCTGAACACAGGTTAAATAGAAAACACAGACTACTTCCTTTCCTATTTCTAGAAGGCTTTAATACATTAACTGTGTAAATGCATATAACTGCAGTACACAATGGCATTCGCATCAATTGTATCAATTAACATTCATACATCCCATTTCTAGCAAAAACACAAAAAATGGTTTATTATCTGTGCAAATCACTGCTCTGTGTAATCACATATTGTTATCACCATTGTACCTTCCTTCTCAGTTGCATTTACTTGTTCACACTTGTCCACAGAGTCTTCATTTAAATTAAGTTTGAGGTTATTCACAGCTGGATTTTTAACTTCATCTGTTTAGATGTTCTTATAAAAGGGAGTGCCTGTCAGATTTTGAGTTCATGGGTGTAGTGAAATTCCAGTAGGTGATACATTTCCTTTCCTAAACAGCCTTAGATGTTTGAAAGAAAACATTTAAGGAAAAACAGGTTTAAAATAGTTAATAGTGTACCTATCAACCTAATAGCCACTTTGATAACCTTATAGCCTGATCTCTGTTACATATTACGTACATTCATTGTGACAATGAATTTATTTTTTATAGTAGTAAACCAGGTAACATACATCATATTTGCCCAAGTAAATTATGTAATGTTTTCTTCTAGATGGTCCTATTGTATATATTAGTTTGTTCAGTATTCCCACATTCATCTTCAGAAAGTGTAGGGAATTTTGATGTTTTATTTCTATTTTTAAATTCTAAATTTTCCCAATTTAAAGGTAATTTCTGTTCTTTTTTCTTTTAACAGTCTGATACCTACCTCTGCATGTCAGTATCGCTGCCGGTGGATGATGAAGCCTATGTAGGTGAGTATTGGCTAACTGAAAGAACTTAAGTTAGCAATTTTGAAGAGCCTCAAAATTTTCTTTTTTTCCCTTTGACTCATATTGACTTAATCTTTGAACATCAGAGTTTCCAAAATGCATTTGTCATGTCTAATGCAGAAACAAACTAGAGGGAGCTATTTAGAGTAAAACTGATAAGATAAAACTGTATCTGAGGAGATTCATGAGTAATAGCAGTTAAGGAGCTGCACGCAGATGCCTCTGGCAGTCAGTGCCAAACAATCCATTTGTAAAGTATTGGCTTTCTGTCTCTGGCCGAATACTTAATTCTTCACTCCTGAGCAGACTGTTTATTTACCTCCTGGTACAGGCTGTAAATCCTTTGCACTTACAGTCAGTGTTTGCTGCTGAAACATTTTACCTGGAGGAGAAACCTAACCCTCTCCCTATTTTGTTTTTTTTTTTTTTAAATGGCATGGCATAAATAAAGTGGCAGAAAAGCAGAAGAAAATACTGTGATGCATTAAAAAGGCTGTCATCATATAGATCAGCAGAAGAACACCATCTGTTCAGAAAATCTTTTCTGTAGTTAAAATTGTATTGTGCCTTGCCATGAACATACAGTTGTTCAGCTAGAGAGAAGGCTCATTGGTTGAGCTGAAGATAGTTTTGCTTTCAGAACATGCTATAGACTGTATAAAAGGAAACAATATCTTCCTTCCTTTATGCTTTTGTTGCATTTTAGGATACCTGCACTTAATAAAAGTATGGTGGGAATCCCATGTAGTTTTTGATGTAGTGTTTTATGAGATTCCATGTGGATTTTCTTGTGGAAGTCCTTCAGAAGATAGAATATTGTGTTTTGATTTTCATGTTGTTTTACAGTAACCAAGAGAAATTATTAAATTTTTTCAGTGCTTTCTCTATATATCTGTTTTGTAAAGAGGTGAGAATCTGACCTCACATTTTGGTTGTGAGTATGACTCTAGAAAGCAAAATTAGCATAAGAGGAGAGGAGTGAGTGTTCATTCTCAAATAAGCTATGCTTACTGTGCTGTGTGTGCAATAGACTCTTCTGCTTTTGTTAGAAAGGCAATTCCTAGAAAGGCAATACTACTAGCTTCCTCCTTAAACAGCTTTTATTTATTGTTTCACTGAGTTGAAAAATTCCATAGTTTATTCTTTATTAGGTTTCTCCACATCTAGTTCTGTTGTTTGTGTTAAAGGAACATAAACTTCTTTTAATGGTGTGTGTATGCTTAAAAGGATCTACTGAAAGAATTTGCTTAAAAGTTATGCAAAGTTTTATTACCAGTCATGTGATGCTATCCATTTTATTTTTTTCTGTAGATTTAAAAATGTGTATGTTCTTCATCTGACTTTTACAGTATTTGGTCACCTCTCCAGTGATCACTGTTCCTGAGTACCTGTCATTACAAAGCAGAGTAAGGTCTCTGGACAGAGAAACCATTCTAGTTGTTGTTTAGAGCTTTAAAGAGCAAGAGGAACTTGATGACCAGTCTGTAAGAAAACCAGCTTGTGTGAACATTAAGTGTTCCCATGATAGCATTCCTTACAAACTCACATTTTTCTATGCTTTAAAAGGAGAAGAAGATTATTGGGCTTTTTTCGTCTTTTGTCACTTCCACACAAAATGAATAGGCGCATGGTCAGTTTGAAGCTCGTGATAATTTCTATTTTGCTTCAGTAAAATCACTGGAAAGTTCCTCATGAAAAAAGGCTCAGATTGGAGTCTTCATAATGAATGGAAGTTACCTGATCATTAGAAAGAGTAGACTCAATCATATCCAGCTGCAGAGAGTAGAAAGAATGTAGAATGACCTACCTTATAAAATATCTAAATAGAAAATTAAATCTTTTCATGAAAGATGTTTTTACAATAGACATCATCACCTAAGAAATTAGCTGCTCGCTGATGAGTTTCCTTTACTACTTTGAATACTGTTAAGTGTTGTGAAGCTATTAACTTGCATACATGTATTTTGTGTTGCTTAAATAAGCACAGAAGATTGACACGCAGACAATGTTCATTCTTTTTGAAGGGATAGAGTCTACATTTTTATGGTTTAAGTGGAATCTGCCTTCATTGCCTTGCCAATAAGTGGTGTAATTAACTTTCCATGAAAAATATTGCTTTGTGACAAAACCAATGGAAAACTAGCATACGAACTGTCACTGGGTTGCTGTTTAGTGATATATTGAGAAAACTGTGTGTTCTGAAGAACTTCAACATGAGGATGTGTGAATCCACATAATTGAAACAATAAACTGGATTCCTGAGACAATTTGATGGTACAGCTACATGTTCTGCCTTCAATTTATTTGCTAAGTAAATGTCTTGTGCTTTGTTTCCTTTTATGGTTCAAAAGGACATTTTTATGACCAAGTATCTTTACAGTTTCACTAATGCTTGCTAATTCATTAATTTTTTTTAACTTTGCTTTCTTATTCTTACCCCTGTTTCTTCCTTCCTCCAAGACATTGTGGAAGAGGAGGCTCTATTGTGGAACCTGCAGCAGGATACTTTTGTTGCATGTTGATGAAATATAAGAGCCTTGGAAGAGAGAGCTTCTTTTTGAGTGTTGTATGTGGGTAGTACTACATTTGTTAATATGTAGAAAATTTTTTTAACATTTTTTCAGTATTTTTATTAATTTTTTTCGTATTTAAGGACGTTGAACTCAGACTTCAAATTTGCTGTTTCCCTAAAGAATGTTACACTAAACATTCATGCTGGCACAGGGACACAGTGGATATAACTTTGTACTTCAAAACTGGAGGGATGCTGTACTAGAATTCACAGACTTACTCAGAGTCAGTTCTCAGACATTACCAGAGGAAGGATTCAATCACACCTAGTGAAATGTTGCCAGCTGGAGAGAGAATTAGAGCAGGTTTTGCCTTGTGGATCTCTTTCAGCCATGTGTCTATGTATTTTTGTTGATACTGTTTTCTGTATTATGTTCTTTAGTGGATGGTCAGATTCTAAAGGCTGAAATTTCTGTTTGAATTCTTGATACATGTCTTTAAAGTTAATTCTGTGATAGAGAGGACAGTAATATTAAAAAAAATAATCTATCAACTTTATTTAATTGAATTGTTGTTTCTAAAGATGAACTTCCTAGAAGCTAGTTTTCTAAATACATAGCTTAAGTATACACTGTTAAGGTTAAACTGATGTCATGTTGTGTTCATTCCTGTTTCTCTTTGAGTTTGTAGTTCTAAGTAGTACTTGATCAAGAAATTAGGTCAGATTTCAACTTAGTACGTGTACAAAAACTGCTGCTTTTATTTTAGTAATCATTTGTATCACTTCTCCATGCATTAAAAAATCAACTCTTGAATAATCTTGAATAAGTATTACTGTAAAATGTGGAGGTTTTCAATTAGGAAAATAGGACTGCTGTTTGATACTTCTTAAACCTTTGATAATGACAATTCCTAGCACAGGAAGTGCTGGAATGTTACGACAAGTCCAGAGCAGCGACACAGAGGATCTGAAAGATGGAGCATCTCTGCCATGGGGAAAGGCTGAGACAATTGAGGTTGTCCAGACTTCTGGTTGACCTAATTGTGGCCTTGATCCCATAAGAAAGCTGGAGAGAGATGTTTTAAAAGAGCATGGAGTGATAAGAGAAGGGGAAAAGGAAAGACAGTAGGTTCAGATTAGCTGTTAAAAGAAAATTCTTTACTGTGAGGGTGGAGAGGCCCTGGCAAAGGTTGCCCAGAGAAGCCGTGGTTGCCCCATCCCTGGAAATGTTCAAGGCCTGTCCTGGATTGAAAGACAGGTGTCTGCCAATAAAGGCAGAAGCTCCTCTTTGAAATAGAGAATTTAATTCCACTCCCTCCCAGTATTATAATTGTTTGAATCAAGGACTCTAAGGCAGAGATAAGGGGGTAGGAGTAATAGTTCTTTTACTAATATATATCTAACCCTACAAGCAGAAACAAGAGCAGTTATTAAAATTACCAACAAAACAGAACAGATAACTCAGTTCCAGTCCTTTCTTTAAATGCAGGCACACTCTTTCTGCGCTCAGTCCAGGTGGTGAAGACAGGGCAGAGCCCGTACAGCTGCGGAGAGCAGGCGGGAGTGGAGTTGGGGAAGTGGGGGGTGGAAGGTACAGCGGCTGTGTTATGTCTCAGGAGGGAGCAGGCTCCTCACTCACTGTTTGCGTCCAGGTGATTAGCTGTGTCCTCAGAGGTGGGAGGCTGGAGCGGGGAGATGCAGGGGCGGTTGATCGCAAAGCGTCTGGCTTCCCTCTGTTCCAGCTGCGTGTGATGCAGACTGGATCCCCCTCCTCCGAGCTCACTGGAAACACGAGAGGCTTCCCCTAGTAGCCAGCCATCCACAGACCCCTTTGTCTAGACTTGATCAAAAGATCCTGGGTGTAACCCAGCAGGCTCTGTTCGCATGGTAATGGGAAAAATTCTTTAAACTAGGACAAAAAACCCAACCCCAGCATTATCCACCCTGAATTTTTCCCATACGAACATGCTACATCAAATTAAAACTTTTAAATCATATACATACATGCAGTTACAGGCACAGTATCATAGATAGTTCACCCTAGAACAAGGTCTCCTTGGGGTATGCATCGGGTCTCTCCATCCTTTTGCATCACCCACCAAGTGCAACCTGGTCCTTGAGCGAAAACCACCCCACGAACAGGATTGTCTTTGCTGGAGGCAAAGTTCACTCAAACAGTTTTCCTTAACATGCGTTTCAGGTGTACCACTGGAACCTTATCTCCATCTGGTGTTCCCAAGGGCTCAGATTGGGCAGGGCCTGCTCAGTTAGTGAAATCTCGGGTATTCACTAACCATGTGGCCTTTGGTAGATTGATCTCCCAGTTTTTGAAAGTCCCCCCACCAAGTGCCTTTAAGGTGGTTTTAAGCAGGCCATTGCACTGTTTGACTTTCCCAGCCGCTGGTGCATGGTAGGGAATATGGTACACCCACTCAATGCTAGTATTCTCTAGCCCAGGTGCTTATAAGGCTGTTTTTGAAATGAGTCCTGTTGTCTGACTCAATTCTCTCAGAGGTACCATGCCTCCAGAGGACTCCTTCTTTCTCAAGAGTCAGGATGGTGTTCCGAGCAGTGGCATGAGGAAGAGGGTAGGTCTCCAGCCATCCAGTGGTCACCATGGTCAGCACGCAGTGCTTGCCTTGGCGGGTCTGAGGCACTGTGATGCAGTCAATCTGCCAGGCCTCTCTGTACTTATATTTGGACCACTGCCCCCCATACCAGAGGGGCTTCACCCGCATGGCTTGCTTGATGGCAGCGCACATCTCACAGTCGTGGATAACCTGAGAAATATTGTCCATGGTTAGATCCACCCCTCGGTGTTGTACCCACTTATAGGTGGCATCTCTGCCCTGATGACCTGAAGCATTGTGGGGCCATGGAGCCAGGAACAATTCTCCCTCGTGTTGCCAATCTATCTTTGACACCTCTATTTGTGCAGCCTGATCTACTTGCTGGTTGTGCCGGTGTTCTTCATTGGCCCAATTCTTGGGAACTTGGGCATCTACGTGACAGACTTTCATAGGTATGTCAATGGTGGCATACCACCTTGCTGCCTTGGACTCCAGCTCATACTGCAGCTCCAGCATGTCCGGCACGGCAGCGCTCAGCAGTGGAGTCACTTCATTCAAGGCATGGGAGTCCACAGTCAATCTCCGTTCTCCATCAGACTTGCGCACAGGCCAGATGGGGCTGTTGAAGGGTGAGTGGGCTTTGCTGACCACCCCTTGGATCTCCAGCTCATGGATCATCTTGTGGGTGGGGGTTACAGCATCTCGATTTGTCCAGTACTGCTGGCGGTGCACTGTCATAGTGGCAATTGGTACCTGTTGCTCTGGTACTTTCAGGAGTCCCACTGCAGATGGGTTTTCTGATAGTCCAGGCAAGGTGTTCAACTGCTTAATGCTTTCTGCCACTACAGGAGCTATTCCAAAAGCCCACCTGAACGCCTTTGGGTCTTTGTAGTAGCCATTCCTGAGGAAGTCTGTGCCTAGAATGCGTGGTGCCCCTGGGCCAGTTACAATAGGATGTTTCTGCCACCCCTTCCCTGTCAGGCTAATCTCAGCTTCCAGCAAAGTGTATTGCTGTGATCCCCCCATCACCCCAACAATAGAAACAGGTACCTTCCCCACATGTTCTGATGGTATCAGGGTGCACTGTGAACCAGTATCAACTAGCACTCTATGTTCCTGTGGCTTTGATGTGCCAGGCCATCACACCCACACTATCCAATACTCTCTGTCATCCCATGCCTCTCCCTGGCTAGAGGCAGGGCCGCTCTAGCCCTGGTTATTGTTCCTTTCCTGGGCATACATAGTGGAGGTTCCTTCCAGGGGATCTGACAGATCATCCTCCCATCTGTAATACCCTGCACCTTTACCATGGGAGGTTGAGGCTACCTTCATTTCAGCGCGGTTCCCTCAGTTAGCATTTCCCTCCCTGAGCTGATGCACCCGTGCTGCCAGGACAGAAGTGGGTTTCCCATCCCATTTTCCCATGTCTTCTCCATGGTCTCGCAGGAAAAACCACAGGTCAGCTCGTGGGGTGTACTCTCTCTCCCTAGCTGGGGAACATTGGGTTCTAGATTTGGGGCCTGTGACTCGCACTGGTGCTGCACTGATCTTTCTTATCTCCTCCCTCATCTCCTCCATCCTGTTTTGGACCTCTTGGAGGTCCCTGGCCACGGCAGAGACATTGGCCTGCATTGGGCCATTCATCATACTCTCAAAATTTCTGAGTCTGTTGGCAACAGAACCCACTGTCTCTTGGTGGTTATCAGCATTAATCATTTTAATCTTAGATTTTCTAGTTTCCACAGGAGCAATTGCTGCTGGCTGTGGCTGTCCCTGTGATTCAGCTGGAACCTGGACAGGTATAATATCTATGGGTTCCACTGCAGCACCATCAGACTCACCCTCCTTAGGGCAGGGGGTGGGTTTGTCAGCAGCTGGAGAAAAAGTGCTCCTTCAATATCTGGCCTATCTCCTTCACTAGAGTCCCCACCCTCACTCTGGGTGATTCATTTCTGTGGTGGTTTGTGGGGCAGCATCAGGCTCTGGGGCAGCATCCCTAGTCCCTGGGGCAGGGTCAGGCTCTAGAGCAGCATCTCTAGTCTCTGGAGTAAGGTCAAGCTCTGGCGCAGCACCTTTATTTCCTGGGGTAGGTATCAGGGTTATTGTCCAAGCCAATATTCCCTTGTCTCTGAATGCTAAGTAGAACAGGCCTATCAGGAACACCAGCCACTGTACAATAAATAACACTAGCAATTAAAGCAGATCTGAAATACTTGAAAACTGGTGGGGTAGCCTCAAAAAACTGGGTGATGGGTTGGGAGAAGATTTCCCTTGCATTCATTACCTCACAGTAAGTACCATTATTAAAGTACCATTATTAAAATAACCCCAGAAACACACAGTAAGAGTGGATCCACAGCTCTGGATCCATGTGGCCACTTTCCAGAAAAAATTAAAAACATTAATTTCTCCCATAATCAACCCACCAAACGGAACAGATAATAGCTTCAGTAAGTTTGGTGAGGGGGCCCATATTCAAATAAGGACTTACAAATGGGAGAGAGATGTCTGTGATCACATGGAGCCCAAGCCAGATTAAACTGGACAACATGTTGCCACTTAAGAGGGCTGTTACTCCTGTCTTAACTCCCTCTCAATGGCCTCAGGCCTCATGTTGGGCACCAAAATCTGTCCTGCTTTGAAGGACAGGTGTCTGCCAATAAAGGCAGAAGCTCCTCTCTGAAACAGAGAATTTAATTCCACTCCCTCCAAGTATTATAATTATTTGAATCAAGGACTTTAAGGCAGAGGTAAGGGAGTAGGAGTAACAGCTCTTTTACTAATATGTATCTAACCCTACAAGCAGAAACAAGAGCAGTTATTAAAATTACCAACAAAACAGAACAGATAACTCAGTTCCAGTCCTTTCTTTAGCTGCAAGCACACTCTCTCTGTGCTCAGTCCAGGTGGTGAAGACAGGGCAGAGCCCGTACAGCAGGCGGGAGCAGAGTTTTGGGGCATGGAAGCCTCAGGTGTCCCAGGTGGGAGCAGGCTGGGAGTGGGCTGCTCGCTCACCGTTTGCGTCCAGGTGATTAGCTGTGTCCTCAGAGGTAGGAGGCTGGAGCAGGGAAGATGCAGGGGTGGTTGATTGCAGAGCATCTGGCTTCCCTCTGTTCCAGCTGCGTGTGATGCAGACTGGGTTCCTCCTCCTCCAAGCTCGCTGGAAGCATGAGTTGTCCCCCCCCAGTAGCCAGCCATCCACAGACCCCTTTGTCTGGAGTTGTCAAAAGATCCTGGGTATAACCCAGGCTCCGTTAGCATGATAATGGGAAAAATTCTTTAAACTGGAACAAAAAACCCAACCCCCAATACGGCCACATTCCATCTCTTAGAAACCTGGCATAGTGGAAGGTGTGCCTGCCATGGTATAGAGGTTGAAACAAGATGATCTTTAAGGTGCCTTCAAACCCTGGCCACTTTCTCGTTCTCTGACAGGTACTGCATTTGGCTAGAATCCCACATTAATCTATATGGCTTTTGCAACACAGGATTTTTCAGTTGGATTTTTTGTTTTTTTCTTTTAGTCTTCTCTTTGGAAAAGGATTTTTTATTGGATATTGTTTTTGTTTCTTTTAACTTTCTCTCTGGGTATGCTGCTAAGAAAATAGTTGTTCAGGAACCATACTTTAACATCTGTACCAAGCTGTCTTAAGCTCATAGACTGACTTGACGTTTTTCAATGCTTCTTTAAGCAATAATGAGGTATATCAGCTAAAATAATGTATGTCAGAAATCTGATTTTGCTTTGTTAGCTCTGATGCATTATTTTTTCCTTAGTAAGAATAGCATTTAGTAAGGTATTTGTAATAAGTTTTATAATAGCTTTTAAAGGTCCTGTCCGTGCTTTAGGATATCACTGTAATAGGCACTATGTCGAGCAAATAAAAGACTTCCTGAAACACTCATTAGAATATATGCTTGCAATGGGAGAATGGTAGAGAAATATAAAGAAACAGAGAGACAGTATTAAGCAGCCCAACTGGTGGTGGCTTTAGCAGCTAGCAGGCCTAACCTTCAATTTCACCTTTATTGAAGGCTGAAACCCCCTCTGTCCAAGCCCAGACAGTATGACCGGTAGTTTCCCTGGGAAATGACTCAAGCGACTGTTATGGAGGGGGACGGCTTTGATCCTATTGTTTGGAAAAAGATCTCTAGTGTTGTGAAAACAACAAACAGGAAGGCATGCAGTGTACTAAGAATGAACTGAGAAAATGCAGGATCCAGTGTAGAGCAGGGATATTTATACACTTGGGTGCAGGGAGGGGTATGAGAGAGAGATCCAATGGGAGAGAGTGATTAAGAATATTCTAATTTCTGCAGCAAAAAGTAACCAATACTAACAAAGAGAACAGAGAACTTTCTAGTAAGAATTACATAACTGAACAGGGGGATCTTGGGAGCGAGCCTTTTGCTTACCATGACTACAAGGGTTTTCCCACACTCTTAGGCTGAGGTTCTCTTTTTCTGCTGCTGAGCCAACATCAACAGAAGGTTGTATTAGTAAGTGGTACTTTCAGCAGATTTTCACAGGTATTCATTTTGACAGTAAAATATGGATAACAGCAGCTTAAAACACCCTGAACATCTGAAAACTGAGATGGGAATTCCACAGAATGACATTTTACCTCTGCTGTGCAAGAAACCATAATTTTGCTTCTAATCCTTACTGAAAAAAACATCAAAACAGAAATTGTCTCCATAACACAGATTATGTTTTTATCTATGTAATGAGTAGAATTTGCTTGTAGAAAAAGAAAGATACTGGGTGGTCTTTAGGCTTCCTTCATGCTGGCAACTTATGTAGTTCTGAATTCATATATTCACTCGAAGTATATTCTCAGGTCATACAGGTACATCTCTTGTTTCCCAGACCAAGCCCTCAGCTGTGGCATGCTCTTTTCCTTACAGTCTGCCACCTATCTTCAAGCTAAAATTTGACTTGCATGCCTTAACTTTTGGTTGGTTTTAAAACTTTCCTTATTTACCAGAGCAGATCTTAGCTCCAGAAATTGGGTTAGAAGCTATTTGTTATTTTTTCCCCCTATGAAACTGGGAACATTAACCCACATTACCATTCATTTTAGGAACCCTGCCACAACTGTGTTAAAATACTGACTTCAGAGTACAGATTTTCATAAACCTCAGGAGGAGAAAAGTGTTTCACTGGTTTGCAGCATCACCATCTCCCTATGTTAACAGCTAAAAGAAGTTACTTGCAGACTCCTCAGTCTGTGTACATGTACACAGGGCAGGAGGGCAGGAGTAAGTTGTCAGAATTTCTGCTGTAGCACAAGGTTAAAAATTACATTTGCTGCAACTGGAATATTTTTTCAGTAGTAATAATGTAGTTAGGTTTTAGAAATGCCGTCATTGTACATTCATGGTTAATATTACTCCCATGATGTTGGTAAAATTTTTACTTTGCTAAACAGGATGACAAGTAGTTGAGAAACCAAACCAGTATTTTATCTGTGGTATAGTTTAAAGAACAGACATTTGAGAGGTGAACATTCATGTCTAAGCTTCTAATAAAGAGAAGTATTTGGGCAATGAGATTGTGCTGACTTAGAACAAATCTTGTTTTTCATTCCAAAGGATTTGATGTATTACTGAGACTCAACCATAGCCTCTTCTTGGAACTGTTGTCCCAAGAAAGAAGCAGGAAAAATGTAAGCCAGGTAGAATACTGGAAAAAGATATCACTTAACACATAAGATTAAGTTGCCCTTCTTTGGAATTTACTACTTGTTTTTATTTTTTATGAAATACAAAAGAAGTAGAAGAGTGTTACTAAATCAGAAGTGAATATTTCAAAGGTAGACTGCATTTAGGCTGGTGACAGTAAAACTTTGTGGTTTGGGATTCACTGATATATAACTAAGTATCATATTTAACTTTTGTGGCAGATACCGTGGTCTTGATTGGAAACTTGGAGTTTCTTTTTCTTAATAAATAAATGAGGTGCTGCGTTTTAGCTTAGAAGGAAGGCTATTGAACGAAAATTCAAGGAATGTGTGTAAGTGGAAGGCAGAAGTCAAATAAATGGCTGGGGATGTACTTGCCTTATTTGTAGTAGTACAGGGAATAATGGCACAGGATGGTCTTGGTTATGTAATTTACGGTGAGATTATGGATAGCTTACTTGTTTTATCCTGTTTTTTTTCAGTTGACTTTAAGCCTCATGCCAGCATGGACACAGTCCATCACATGTTACTCTTTGGATGTAATGAACCTTCCTCTACTGAAAATTACTGGTAAGAGCTGCATCTTGCTTTTGTTATTAACCAACTCTTTTTCAGTGGTAATTGCTTAAACCTCTTCCAGTGTCAGAATCTCTTGAAAAAGTAGGAAAGTTTGAAATGAAGAAGAAATGTATAACAATCTAATCTTTCCACACTTTTTTTTTTTTTTTTTTTAACTAACTCCGTATTCTTCATGACTAATAGACTGTCTTCAAGGAGGAGGCAGAAGCTACAGTAAAAAGAGTATCATTGAATACCAAGAAATCTAATCTTCAGCCTTTAGTTGGCTACTTTTCTCTATATGAAACCGTGTACCAGGTGTTCAGAATGAAACTGAGTGAAAGATAAACTGAAGATTATCAAGTGGGTAGTTGACTTGCCCTTCAAAATGCCTAAGCAGTAAGAGCAGAGGGAAGCACCCAATGCCAGTAAAATAGATGTGTGAAGGCAAAGTGAGGAGAATATGAAGGTGGATGGAAATTGTCTGTCCAGTAATTTTTCAAATTTTCGGTAGGTTTTCATGAGAGAGAAAATGAGGTATATTTGCTGATGCTGCAAAGGTCATATGAACTATTCTGAACTGTAAAGCAATTTTAATATAGGTGTTCTGATAGAGTTATGTAATCATAATTTACCAAATCAGTATTTACCAAAAAGGTAGCTAGACCTCGAATTTAGAACTAACAGAATAGTATAATATATTTTCAGGAAAAATACCCCAAAACATTTTGAATGCCTCTTTTGGGGAAATCATTTGATTAGTATTTTAAACATACACAAGAGATTTTCCTCAAAAGTCTTATCTCCTGTTTATCTAATGACCTATAGTTCTAATATTGAAAATGTTGTAATCTTGCACAGTTGTGCCAGAAAAGCAGATGCTTAGGAAGTTCAGATCAAAGTAAAACTGAAAGCACAGAATTTCTATGAATTTCTTTTCCCAGTGCACAGCTTTTCTGTGTTTTTTATTGTATCTCATGTGACAAAATATACTTGAATACTTTAATGTGAACAATACCCCAACATAAAACTTTTCCATTCCGGCCTTTTAAAAACAGGTGAGCATTCTATTTAAAACTGAGTAGATTGTACTTGGAGCTTGTGCTGTTCTCATATTTCTGGAAGTAGTTTTAGTAGAGTCTTGGAATAATGTGTACATGAGAAAATTACGTTTTTACAGATTGATCAGGAGCTTGTGTTGAGATGAAGTTATGAGACAATGCCTGAGTAACATCTAACTCATGTTCTGAGGTTGTAGAAGAGATGGATCCAAAGCCAAAAAACTAAGTTCTTAGAAACTGAATCAGGCTGAAATCCCTGTTTTGAGTCGAGTTCAGGTAGTTTTAGCTCCCTGGCTGTACCTTCACTCTCCCAGCAGAAGAGAGGCTCTCACCAATGACAGGCTGTGCAGTGTGGCAGCTATAGCTGCTTTTGTTCTTGTTTGCTGTACTTAACACCAACCTGTCAAACAACAAGATACATATTCTGGTGGATTGATCTTGGCTGGACACCTGATTCCCAACAAGTTGCTCTATTCCTCCACTCCTCAGGATGGAAAAAAACCTTGTGAGTCAAAATAAAGGCATTTTAGTAAGGCAAAAGCAAACGTGCACAAGTGGAGGAAAACAAAGTATGTTTTCTCTACTTTTCATCAGCAAGCCACTTCCCAGGAAGCAAGACTTCAGCATAAGTAATGGTTTGCTCTGGAAGATAAATGTCATAAATAACAAACATGTGCATGTGTATGTGTGTCCCCTTTCCCCCTTCTCCTCCTTTCTTTTACCTTTTATTGTTAGGTGGATATAATATGGTGTGAAACATTTCTTTGGTCAATTTGGGTTGGCTGGCCTGGCTGTGGCCTCTACTAAGATATTTCCCAAACACTGCTGTGTTGTCAACACCTTTCTAGCTACTCATGTGAACCCCAGCACTGTGAAGGTTGCTGTGGGGAAAATTAACTCCATCTTACCCAGACCAAATAAATTAGTGTTGTGTTTAAATCTGCTATTTCAAATTTTTATACACAGGCTTTGATTATGTCTTGCTATTTTTTATGTGGAATTTCTGAGATTTGCTTTGCTTTCTCAAAATTGAAGCTCTTCATTCATTGTCTCATCATTTCACATCCTTGTTTTTGCAGCAGCTTGCAGCTTTTTATCTTGCTCTGCCTGCAGTTATTTGCAAGGCTAGAAAGATGATCATGTGTTTTGTACATAAGATAGACGAAAGGATGTTAAAAACTTCTAGCCTAATTTTGTTAAAGTAATTCTGATGACTATGTGTTATTGGCCTTCATTGTTGTTTATTTTGTTTGGTTATTTGGTGTTCCTTTTGTTACCTTAAGGCTAGCAAATGAGGACTTGCTCTTCCATCTAGTAAGGAAAGAACAGTTGTTAGAGCAGACTGCTGTAAGACTTGTTTAGGAGGGATCCTTCCCTTACTTTTCACATGCTCAACATTTTTACAGAGCCAGCTTTTATTCAGTTAGGTATGTCACATAGATTTTTTTTCTTCTAGTTTCCTTTTAAAAGTTCTGGCAACATTAGTTACATATGGTTTTTCATGTCAAGTTTGTTTTTTTTTTTACCATCATGATGTAGATCAATTGTATTTATGGAAAAATAGGTTTTTAGGAACGTTCAGAATGCAAGGTCAAAATTCGTTTTCCTGAGGTGTGAAGTTTCATTCAGGCCAGTTTTGAGTGGGGAGGAATGGGAAACATCTAGATATCTCTGTTGGCATTAGCTGCCCTTTTGCAGTGCTATGTCAAAAATCCGTGATGCCCATCTAGCCTGATGCCTTTTGTAGTGATTTGACACTATTCTTGCAAAGGTCCCTGGCCTTCTAAAAGGTTGTAAAGTTATGTGGAACCTGCGCTGGTTTCAACATTCACTGCAATGTGGTAGAATCTTTATCTGAACAAATTCTAAAGGTTGTTCTCCCTTCTTAAAATACACAGGCCTTTCCACAGGAAAAAAAAAAAAAGTAGTTTCCCAGGTGTTGCTCAGTGCATTAAAAAAAATGGCATAGCTGTTTCTATTCCTTGATCATAATTAATCTACAGTTTAGCCACAATGACAAGTTTTGCCTGAGCTGACAAACTGTTTTGAAATTGAGGTAACATGCCTGAACTGATTGATAAGTTCAGATTCTCTGTAGATAATCAGGAATGTACTTGTATGCTTTAAAAGAATATATTGAATTATTCAGAACTTGTGAATCTCCTGGCAAGACAGGTCTTGTGCTGTGTCAAACCTAATGCTGAAATAAACTCTCGTGAATGAGCTGATTCGTAAACATAAGCCTTTATTTTGAGATCAGGCAGGGCAACTTTAAATAGTTATCTACTGCAAATAAATGTATAAGTTCAGGTCATAGATGACCCTCTGGTACTTCCTCTATCAGATAAGTTGTTTCTGTTGGCAGGAAAGAATGGGTTTGGACACCTTTGACATCAGTAGTTCAGTAGAGGTTGCAAAAGATGTCCTGACTACTTCTGTGAAGGACTTTTATTTCACTGCATGAGGGAGAGTGGGGACAGTAGAAATAATTTTATTTTTAGGTGTAGTTTCTTATCATTGCTACTGCCCCAGAATGTTCTGCAACATTCAGGGGCTAAAAATGATGATTTGTCTTAGTTAATCACCTCAAGTGCCCTCTTTTAAAGTCTTGGTTAGTGTTGAGGAGTGCAGTGTAATAGAGAAAGACATAAAATAAGTTATTTGTTACCATAACCAATGCAGGTGTTCTAAAGGGATAGCCAAATACTGGTCTTTCTGGCACAATGAAATGTTTTGCTTTCAGTCTAGGTAATCAGTCAAAACCCCAGTGCTATTAATAAAAACAGCTCTTGAGCTTACTCAAGACTGGGGAGAATGCCTTTGGGAAGTTCAGGAGAATTTTCAAAAAAACACAAAGATCCAAGAAGCTGTCAGTAAACTCTCCCCTACCCCAGTCAATCCCAAATTTTGAGTCAAAATCAGTTTTTAAAACAATACTGTATAATATGCATTTATAGTCCATTTTTAAGGTATTCTATGTCACTCATTTGGTTTTGACTCTCATTTTTTGTATGTAAAGCAGCTATGAATTTCAGTGATTTTTTGTTTATTGAATTTATACTTTTTAATAGTTCCTTGCTTTTCAATCTGTTTATCTCATTACCTCTTCTTTGCAATCTCTTCTAGTTTTTTTGGTTTTTTTTCTGAGAACTTAATGTTTCAATCTTATCATTGATGGTGAGAGGGTTGACCATTTTTCAAACAAAATGAAAAATCAGTGTCTGCATTTCATCTTTGTCCCCTGTAGTCTTCTCCCTCCATTCTAGTAGCCTCTCAGAAGAAAATTTGAAGCAGCCTGCACAGGGCTTTTTCCTAATTAATGTGTTCTTAGAAATACTGTGGTATAAATGGAAGACTGTTGGGCCCAAAGTGGGGTGGTAAAGCTGTGACTGTGCCTGTAGTTCCTTCTGGCATTCCTCCTAAACAATCTCTTCTACAAATTTCCAAATTGTGCAGCTCAATACTTGAGCTAGCTCAGGTTAGATCCCTGAAGTCTCTTAGGTTTTTTGTATAGTAGCAGTGGGAAGCTGCATAATTTTCAGCTGACACTGCATCCATCAAAACGTTTCACTTATCTTGAAGTAAGTTTTGATTGTCCTTTGAGGTGTGGGTGTGTTTGAAGGGGAAGATGACCAAACTGTTTGTTTTGAAGGTCTAGAAATACATTTTGTGAGGTTAACTATTATAGAAGAAGTGGTGTGTTCCCTTTTCCCTGATACTCTTACGGTTATTCCAGGGCTTTCAGTCAGAATTAAATACAGTAGCTGGGCTGCAGTAAAGCTCTGCCACGGTGTGACTTGGGTTTGCCAATTTTAATACATTTAGTTTCCTTTAGAGATAGGATTCAGGAGAAGAAGAAGAAAGAAATTTATTAATAACACAAAAAGAATTCAGAATAAAATTTCTAGATTATTCCCTCCTCCCCGTTCCTTCATTCCACATTTCTTAACAACAACATACAGAAAACACTTCAGTCAGTTATCTACTTAAATAATCATTTCAGTTCACTCTAGAGAGAAATGTCCCTTTTTTGATTTAGACTTAGGGGGTGTCTTCACCTTCACAATCTACATCCGCCCAGGAAAATATTGCAGATTATGACTCTCCTCCCATCTCCACAGTCCTTCCAGTGCTGTGCTGTGTGTTATGTTACACACTTGGGGTACCACTTTTAAAGGCTAGCAGCTGAAAGACAAAATTCTCTTAATCTCATTTTTTATTAAATGTCTCTATTGATATTTCCAGTCTCAGAACAGAGAGCCCCATTTCCTCAAAGCAAAAAGGTCTTCTTTTGAAGCACTTAAACCTCCCCAAGTATATTTCATAGTTAAAAGGAATTTTAGTGTAGTCACAGTCCCCTTATAGCCTCACAAAAAAAGTTTTCAGCTACTCATCAGTTGCATCTTTTCAATCTTTTCCCATCAGGAACTTGATCTTCATTCTGCTGACTTCTGTAGACTCCATGCTTTATTTCTTCTGATTCAGGGGAGCTCAGGAGATCGAGAATCTTATCCAGGCATTAAAATAGTTAAAATTGCATCCAGAATGTGTAGAAGCCACGTGGAAGCCTCTTCTCTCAGAACAGGGTGGAGTGGGAGGGGAGAGCCTTTGGTGGCTCCCTGATCCCCCTGCTTGGCCATGCCACGTGGAGAGGGGAGCCAAGCCGAGCAGAGCCGAGCCGATCTGGGGGCCGCCAGGGCCGTGCCGGAGCCCTGCCGGGGCCGAGCCTGAGGCCAGGGCCAGGGCCAGGGCCAGGCCATGCGGCCGGGGCCCTGGCCAGAGCCACCTTACCTCTGGAGAGGCCGGAAGCCGAAAGAGAGCGGCCCACCCGCCACCAATGTGATTTATGAAAACGAAACAAGTATCTCATTGGCCACCTGGGATGTCAACCATCAAATCAGCCCTCCGACTGGTCCCCGCATCCTACAGGGGAAGCTCCCAGAGGGGGGACAGCCTTCCTGTTCCCCCAGGCAGCTCCGCCCCCCCACCCTTCCATGTCGAACCACCGCAAGCTCACTGGGATCAAAGAAATGCATAATATCCTGCTGAGTTGGTTTGATACACATGCCAGAAAAGCTAGTTATTAACTCTGAGAGATACCTGGAGAACATCATCGTCATTTGCACATATGGCTCAGCCATTCTCAACAGAAACATGATTGAGCTGCATCTACTAGATGTCCTGGTCTTTTGTGTGTTTATACTCTTCCTCACACTGTGTGTCAGTCCGTTTTCCTCACAATTTCAGGCTGAAACCATGCCTTACATATACAAATGTTTTCCAGGTGTCGTTTTACAAACAGAGCAGGGGCTGTACTATTTTGGTTTAGAATGAAACATTGGCATGAGTGCCAACCTTCATTGCATCTGGCTTGAGTCTGTTGATGAAGTCTGATAGTTTTAGGGTGAGGCTTTCTAAAAGTCATACCTGTGTATGCTGTACCTATGGAATGACTTCTACACTCCATGTTCAGGGCCATGCATGCTTTGGTACAAATACACCCTGTAAATAAGCCTTTTTTCTAATTCAGGATCAAGAGGGAAAAGTGTATTCTAGATAGGTGTTTGGAAAGCACCTTAGGGTCCCTAGTTTGATTATCCATGTATATCATCATGCAGCCACCACCCACATAGAGCAGTCAGTGCCTCCTTAGGTGTGGTCCGGGTGTTGTACATTGCACTCTTGGTCTGATTGTGGCCTTTTACAGATTTGGTAGTGTTTCTGCCTCAGGTTTAACAGTCCTTGCAGATTTAATGCATCTAGAATTTGCCAGTCTTGGGGAGTATTTCATTCTTCACCCTCAGTATCACCTTCAAAGTGCTAGCTGCAGAGGCTAGGGACAACTCAAGCTCTCTTTTACTGTAAATATTTGTGACCTGATTGTGGCCTGTTAACTTGGCAAACTCTTCTTTTTTCCTTTTTTTTTCCTCTTGGGTTTTTTGTTTTGCATTTTTTGGTTTGTTTGGGATTTTTTTGGTGATTGTTTCTTTTGTGTGTGTGTGTATGTGTGTAATTTTTGTATTTTGAAAAAACAAGAAATTGTGAAATAGAATAAAAATTAACTTAAAGCAATGAGTTCACATTAAGTACAGGAAAGAGCATGAATGCCTCCAGTCTGTGGGTTCTTATACAACTTCCTGTCACTTTTTTGACAATGATTTTTAAATTAAATTTTAATAACCAATTTTATGTTTTGTGGGGTTTTTTTCTGCTTTGTGTATGAGTCCTGTTCCTCTTGGTAAATGTGGCAGCCATTGTAATTTTGTATCACTTGAGTTAATAATGCTAGAAATTTTCATACAGTTCATTACCCTAGAACATTCCTTCATTTTTTCCATCACTGATTAACAGGCTAGAGGGCCCATCAGAACTAACTGCCTTAAGGCAAAAAGAGGGAAATAAAAGAAGGTGGAACATATACCAATAGCCATGAAAGCAATCCATATTAAAAGAACTGTGTTTAATCAGCACACATTCAAAAAAACATCTTCATAGATCTTAAAATTAGTGGTTTTGCATGTAATTCACCTGCTGTTTTCTGATTTCAGAATTTTAAAAATAATATTCACTTTTCTTTCCTCATATTTTTAGGGACTGTGATGAAGGAACATGCAAAGATAAATCTAACATTTTGTATGCTTGGGCAAGAAATGCTCCACCCACCAGGCTGCCCAAAGGTATTGGCCTGTTAATATAGAGTTCTTGTGTGCAAGGGCAGGGGAAAAAGGAGGACATGGAAGTAAGAACCTGGCATACCTGGGAACAACCTATAATATTTTTATTGTGTCTAATTTATAGAAACTGTTTAAACATCAACCTCATTAACTATGAAATGTATTATGCTACATATTGTGGGGTTTTGTCATTTTCTTTGCTCTGCTATTTTGGGTTTCTGTAGAAGGGAGTATAAAAGAGGGAGAGACAACTATCATAATGTACTGTTTCTTTTTATATATCATTAATCTTGCATTTCCTACTATATGTTACTAGAAGGTTACCATTTATGTATCTTTCAGTAGCACACAGACTTTCAGATATTTTTGTTTGGGAAGACACAAACAAGTTCAATCAAAACAATTATTTTTTTTCTGTTTAAATTATACATTGACAATTTAATATATTTTTCATTTTTACTGCTTTGGTGCAGTTGAGCAACATGCTTGTATACCAATTTTCTTGTATGATAGACAGCTCTGCTGAATTAAATCAAAACATGTAAAGCTACTTGGAGTGGTATGTATGGAAAACAGGGTGAAGTGCTTCTTTGTAATAACCACTAAGGGTCTTAGAAATATCTACCATCAGTATATCCTTGATCTGAAAATATCTTTAATTTTAAATATTTTTACTTTCATCTTTTACTGCGCATTTTCATAGCCAGGGACAGTATCATGAAAAGGTTTTTTTAAATATACTATTTACACACTTATCAACATGGATGTTACTTGATGTGATTATAAGAATGTCAAGTTAAAAAAAAAATGTTGCAAAGAGAATTCTATAGAAGTTTTGTACTTAGAGGATTCTGTGGAAGTTTTGCTGTTGAACTCCAGCTAGTAATACTTTTCTTGTTGGTAAGCTGGGCAAAAATACAAAGTTTGTAGGGAGTATTCATAAAGGTGCCTCATTTGTGCACAGAGAGGCTGCCTTTTATAAGTTGACTTTGTCTATTACTGTGGGATTCTCTGACCAAATACGAAGGAATTGCTTTCTCTGCTTCTTTTGAAAAATGTTCATTGTAGAATGGGTTTAGAGAAATTCCTTTTGGTAATGGTGATAACTTGCAATTTCATTTTTTCAAATTATTTCAAGCTTTTATATTGTGTTTTGTGCCTGTGCTTGCTTCTATCGTTAAGTAACATAGCTGCATAATTTCCTCAAGATTTTTTCTACATATAATATTAATTTTAATAAAAAAAATTATACTACTTTTTTTCTTCTCATCCTCAATGTCTTCTTAGTAAGTTAGTGTTGCATAGTTTGTATCATGCAGAGGTTGTAAGAGAAATGAAAGTTCCACCAAATCCTACATGGATGACAAGACTTCATTTTTATTTTGGATTCTTATAAAATCTGTATTAATGTTCTTTGAGAGAGTTCTCTGCTTAAAAGAGATACCTATTCATTCATAATTAAGTTCTAGTCCTAGCTTCTTAGTTTGTTTGAGATTATGTGCTGGTAGTTTTTTTGGGCTCCAGGACAAAATTTTCTTCAGTGGTGTCTGAAATTTTCTATCCCTTCACTCTTAGCCAGTAAAGTGATTTTTACTTTTTTATATTTTCAGTGATGGTGAGTCATCTTACATTTTATTGTTTCTGAAAACAATACATTTTCCTTTTCTTAGGTGTTGGATTCAGAGTTGGAGGAGAAACGGGTAGCAGATACTTTGTTCTTCAGGTACACTATGGAGATGTTAGTGCATTTAGAGGTATGCATTTTTGAAATTTGCTCTGTAAAATTGCTCTGTAAAATGTCTTATTTGCATTAGCTACAGCATCAAAATATTTACCTGTAGAAAATACTTTTTCTGTTAGTGCCGTTTGCAAAGATCAGTGGGCATATTTGTAATTTAGTTTGTGCATTAACTTGACATCATAAACTTGATTTACCTCTATAAATATTTGAAAGGTGAACACCTTTTTTTTCTTCAAAAACTGTGGAGAAAATGACTTAAATTAATTACAAAGCAAATTAATAATTTTACATTTCAGGAGAAACTTGGGGTTTCCATGTATAATTCAGTCTTTTGTTTAATGAAGTTGAAACAAATAGGTGTGAACACACTTAAACTGTCGTCTTACTTGAGTAGATTGTGAGCAGATTATATTCACTGGCTGATCAGTCAAAGTATTTGTGTTTGGAAAAAATGTGACTCATGGAGACAATGTCTTTTGTGTCTCTGTGTCTTTGGCTTGGTTTTTTGTTTGGTTTCTTTTTGTTGTTTTTTTTTTTTTTTTGCTAAGATTAAACACTTATTTCAAGCATAGCAATATGCTTATTCTTGTCATCCAGTGTTTCACAGAATCACATAATGGTTGAAAGTTGAAACAAACCTCTAGAAGTCATCTGTCCCATGTCCTCCCTGCTCAAGGAAGGCCACCTACAGCCTGTTTCCTGGTCCACCTTCAGATGTAACTTGGAGTAGAAATACCCCAGGGCAACCTCTGCCAGTGCTTAGTCATCCACACAGGGAAAAAGTTTCCTGATGTTCAGTGGAAGCTTCCTGTGTTTCAGTGTCTGCCCATCACCTCTGGTCCTGTCACTGAGCACTGAGGAGAGACTGGGTCCCTCTTCTTTGCACCCTCCCTACAGATCCATCTTTTCTTCAGGCTGAACAGTGCCAGCTCTCTCAGTCTTTCCTCACAGGAGAGATGCTCCAGTCCCTTCATAATCTTCGTGGCCCTTTGCTAGACATGCTCCATGTCTTTCTCACACTGGGGAGCCCAGCACTGGGTACACAACTCCAGCTGTGGCCTCACCAGTGCTGTGCAAAAGGAAAGGATGCCCTGTACTGACCTGCTGGCCCTGCTTTGGCTGATGCAGCACAGAGCACCATCTGCCTTCTTTGCAGCAAGGACACGTGGCTCAGCCTGAGTAGCCCCAGGTCCTTTGCTGACAAGCTGCTTCCCAACCTGTTGGTACCTGGGGTTGTACCTCCCTGCATGCAGGACTTGGCACTTCCCTTTATTCTTCGTAATGTTTCTGCCAGCACCTCTCTCCAGGTCCCTCTGGATGGCAGCACATGATGCATCTCTCCCTTCTCCCAGTTTGGTATGATCTGCAGTTGCTGAGGGTACACCTGCCCCATCATCCAGATCTTTAATGAAGATATTGAGCAGGTCTGGATTTTACCTGGGCTATCTCAATAGTTGTCATCCTCCAACTAGACATTCAGCCAGTGTTAAGTCCACCTCACTGCTCATCACCGTATGTTATGAGCTGGGATTTGGGAAATTTGAATGTTATTAATGTACATTGGCGTATTGATGATCAGTGATTTTTGGAGATTATTTTATTTATGTTTATATTTCACTTTATATTGCACTTTGTTCTTTAAACCTGAAATCCCTATATTCTTGCTTTTACTTTGTAAATCACATCCAGTGTAGAGTTTTTGGGTTACAGCCTCTGAGGTCATCAAGAGCAAAAAACCTGTGGGTTGTCATTCCCATGGAATTCATCCGTGATACATGCGGCAGGATTGTCCTGGTTTGAAAGAGATATTTCCTAAGAAAGGCAAGAGCCTCTCTTTGGAATGGAGAGTGTAAACCCCTCTCCCTCCAAATTACTATCATTTTTGAATTAAGGGGCTCTTAGGCAAAGATATGGGGATAGGAATAACAGTTCTTTACTCATATATCTAACAAGACAAACAAAAACAGTAACAGCTATGAAATTAACAACAAACAGAACAGTAACTCAGTTCCAGTCCTTTTCGGCCGCAGTCACCCTTCCCTGCTCTGCAGTTGCCGGTGGTGGGGGCAGGGCAGATCCCGCATAGCTGCAGAGGGCTGGGACGATGGTGGCGGTGGCCCAGGTGGATGAAGGGATAGAAGAGAGACCTCTCTGCTCACCGTGTCAGTCGTGGTGCTCAGCAGGGTGCCCGGAGGCAGCAGGCTGAAGCAGGAAGGCAGCAGTGAGGTTGGAGTTGGGCAAGAGCTGCTGTGCCGGTGCTGGGATGGCAGTGGCGGAGGTTCTCCTCCTCCGACTTCATGGGCAAAAATGGGGCGAGCTAGTGCCTCTCCTCTTCTGGCGTTTTTTTTGGATCTCGTGGTTTTTCCCCCTTCTGCTAGCCTTGTCACTAGCCATCCCTGCTAAGGTCTAGTCAACAGGTTTCTTAACATGACAGTGGGGAAAATTGCACAGAGAGAAAAGGGAAAAAACCAACTCCCAACAAGGATTTAAACAAGAATGTGAAGTACCACATGGGCTAAGTGGTAATGAAAATGTTGGAGTGGAAGAGAAAGAATAAGAACAAAAAATTAAGGGAGGAATATGCATTACAACAGTAGTGCAAGCTCTGCCTGTGGCCTCTATATCCTTCTGTGATGTCATGGTAGATGATCCACAGACTGTTCTTGGTTTTGAACAGAGAAATTACCAGGTAGGTGCAGCTTCCCAGTGCCATGTAGCCTCTCTTCTGTGCATCTCTGACAAGGTTTGCGAAATACTTAGCAAAAATTTTAATCAGTACTGTCTGAAGCAGGAGGTATGGTTTCTGCCATGACATGAAGATACAATGTGGCTTAACACAATATTGGTAGAGGAGAAGGAATTCCGTGTTTGAATGGAGCATATATGCAAATGTGAACAGCTGAAGTTGACAGAATTGATTTTCATGAGAGTTCAGATGGACCCTTAAAACCCATATGAATCTTTGCCTGCTAAAATCCTGAAGAATTAAAGTTGCATACCTCTAAAGAGAGCACATTCATTGACAGCATACTCTTCATTATTGCTTGGAGATATTGCAAGTTGCTGCTGTTCATTTTCACTCTTAAGTGTAATATATGAGTATGTAGTTACTAAAAAAAATAGATTAGTAACCTTCACTGAATGTTAGTTGAGAATGTCTTTGGAAATTTTTATTAATGACTTGTTAGTCAAACCTTCTACTCAAAAAACCCACTTGCGCACTTAGAGAAACTGCAGTGAGAGAAGTCATCACCTGAAATTAAAACATCATTTTATACTCCCAAAGACCCTTTGCAGTAGACCTCCTTTTTTTTTTTTGCCTAGAATATATATGCAGGACTTAGAAATGCCATTGATGTAAGCCCACAAAATTATGAAAGTTTAAGAAGTGTTGTTGACTTATAGGATTATGATGTGGGAGATGACACCAGTGTCATGTACATTTTCAAATGATACGTAATATGACAGTATGCCTTCCATTTTTCAGTGCTTTTTGCTTGGTAGTCTGTGATCTTGTTTGTAAAGTAAAAAATAATCTACCTTTTCTGCCATTTGTGAGAAGAAATGCTTTTAATGTTGCCTATCTGTGAAAATTCCAGTAGAGAAAAATATAATTTTAATCTAATAAAATATCCTAAACTTTCATAGTGTTCAAAGATATTAAATGCAATATTTTCAGCTAGTTTCACTAGTATTTTTAAATTTCATGAATAACCTAAGGGGATTTTTCTTGTAATGAGATGTCTGTTGATAGCCACACACATAAGAAAAAGAATAAGAAGAGTCAAAGCATAAGAAGTCACCGAAGTTTGTATCTAGGCACATGCAGTTGTTGCAATTTAGAACAGAGGATGAATGGTGATATGTACTCAATTAACTCGTTATACTTTCAGTTGTACATCAAAGATTCCGAAGCATTGTTCAGAGTTTACTGTTGTGACTTACAAGTAATTACAAAATATTTGACTTGATATAGTAGTTATTTATGTATTAGCACCCAATTTTATCTCCTATCAGTTTTGTAGGGGAAAAATGCAGTAGTTAAAATCATCAACTCTCATGTTCAACTCTTTTAAAAAGAGTTTTTTCAATTCATTAAACATGTAGTAAATTAATTCTGCTTTCCATCCCTTCTTCCCTATAATCCTGAGCTAAGAGCTCATGTTTAGATATGCACTTTACTCTCAGATAACAAAACTTATGTAGCTTGTCTAAACTAAACAGATTAGGCTGGAGAACTAAAAATACATTCTACAAAAAATGTGTTTTATAGCAATATTTTAGAAAAATATTGATTTATCTATTTCATTTTCTTTATTTTTTTACGTTGTAAAAGCAAAAGTAATTTTGGAGTTATGCCTGATACAAGTAAACAAGTAAAAAATAGTCAGAAATTTTTCTGACTTTTTATATAATCCCAAGTGTTTTGAGTTCAGGTTCAAATTAAAGTAAATCTAGCCATCTTTAGGTTTGTGAAGGGACCCAGTTAACTTTGAACTTGGGCTGTAGAGATATGCAGTGCATTTTTCATCCTAGTCTTGTTTGATTCTTCTATGTAAGCACCTTTGAATCTAAATTTTAAAAAAATGTGCTATTTTTCTAATGCCTAGAATGTTGTTTTTACTTCCATTTGTCTCACAAAGACTAATGTTTTTTCTAATCTGCCATATTATTATCTTAGTCCTTTCCAGCACATGTAAGATTATAGTTGTTATCCCCAAGAATCAAAAGTGTTTAAAAGTTATCAATGATAAGATATTTTAGCTTTTCTGTAGTGGAAGGTTTTCGCATGCTGTCATTTGTATGTATGCAACCGTTGCATTGTTTGAAGCAATTTATAATATTTTGTTAATGTTTGGAGCAAATTTATGGGGAAATCTTTCATCTTTGTTCAGCTTTGGCTTTTTTTTTTCCATTCCGTTTCTTGTTCTCTCTCTTTTCTTGCACAATGAGCAATATTGCATTCTCAGCTTCTTTTAACCCCCACCTTTTCACTGAGAGTAGATTTATTTCTCCTTGCTAGATTCATCACTCCCTGAAGAATTATATTACCCACACTGCATATAATAACATAGATGACCTGCTTTTCTTAGTGAGGTGTAGGGTTCTTAGTGTTGTCTTAGGGTTGGTTTTTTGGTTGGGGAGAATAATTAGTTTTGGCCACGAAGGTAATAGATGTCTTTAAAAGACTTGTTTCCTCATAAGAATGTGACTTGTATGTTGTCATTTAAACATTACTCTGAACATTATTCTGATCATTAGATTCGGTGTGCTTCTCTTTGACATTCTCCTGAATATGCTAGTGTCTTGGATAAAGTTAGCTTTGTATTTTCACAGAGATTCATAGCTATGATGTTTTTTTATATCTTTTTAGCAAATCAGTCATCTGTGACCTTTATGAGGTCCTCATCTGTTAAAAAATGTATATTGAACCAGGATCAACAATTGTGTCCTTTCTGTTTGCAAAGTAAGTTGTGAAAATGTCACTAGGAGTCTGTGTTTGCATTTTGTTTTTCACAAATCAAATAAAGGTAAAGTTTCATTCCAGATTTCATGCTAGACTTTAAAAAATAATTTTACTGTATTGCTACTGGATGAGTAAACAGATCAGCCAGTGTAAGCACCTTGACTTACATGAAAAAAGCAAATTAAGGTAGTTTTATGTATCAAATATTAGAGACCAATATTTACTACATTATTATTTACTAGGACCTAAAGTTCATTTCTTGTGCTGCATGTCTTTGATTTTTAAATATAACTTAAATAAAACTTAGTACAAAGTTACTTTCGCATGGGCATTAGTGTTGGAATTGCCTTGCTTAGAGTTTGTGCTCACCTTTGAGGCTGCTTTTTACCTTTAATGAAACAAAGCCAATCCTGAGACTGTAGGTGGAGATTCTGGTAGAAATCAAGGGCTGACTGAAATAACAGGGGGTTGGAGCTTCATAAAAAGTGCCACGCTGTTGCATTGGAATCTTACAAGTATTCTGGTCACCATGAATGAGTGCTGTACTGTTCCTATGAAATACTAGAAACGGAGGAGAATAGAAGCTGAATAAATAGATCTAGCAGAGTGCTCAGTAATTTATAATCCACATACTCAGAATGCAAAGCAAGTAGATTTGGAAGAGTGTTTAATATTATGAGTAAAAATCCCATGCAATATTAAGCATCTAGGAAGTCCTAGAAATCTCAATGTCTGTGGCAGCTTATCATGCATGTAATTGAAGAGTTCAGAACTGTAGATATGGATAGACAGATTAGCAGAAAGCCTGTCAGCCTTGCTTCAGAAGTCTTGGCAAAATCAGCTTATAGAAAGGAGAATGTTTCTCTTTAGGATAATTTGCCTTCACATGAGAAATTTAAAAAAACTGTCGAGTATTTATAGTTTTTCATATATTTCTCCTAGAAAACATTTTAAACAGGAGTAGCATTGATGATTGTTTTTAACTAATTTAAACAGTTATTGGCAGTTAAACTTGGAGTGATCGTTCAGTGTTGTCATGCACAATTTTTAAAAATTATGTCCTTAAAATCTGAGGCCAGTTTAACATGCACCATTGGCTTTGTTTGATATGGGTAAATAAAAGCAGGGAGTATTTAATATTATTGTGTTATATTTGCACTGAACACAAAAGGCAGAGCACAGTGCTCTTTGGTGAAGTGTTCAGAGATCTGAGTGTTTCAAGGAGGTGAACTGAAGGAAGGAGAAGCAGGGAAACAGCAACTCTGGTACCCCTCTGTAGCTATTAGAAAAACTTTTACTTCAGTTATGGCTAAATAAAACTATAAACAGAATTACAAAGCACTGTAGGAATTCCTGAAAGGTTTAGGCTAATCTATCCATCCGTTATTTTACTCTTAACACAGCACTGCAGATCAGGTATTTATGCTAGAAGTTCATTTGTGCTTCTCCTGATACTGATTTTTTGATGATTGCCTAATATAGTAGCAATTGTAATAATTAGTAGCAATTTTCCAACTATCTTCAGTTCCTTTCAAAATTGCTCTCTTCTCCTAGTTTGAAGGACAGATGTCTGCCAATAAAGGCAGAAGTTTTCCTTTAAAAAAGAGACCTTAATTCCACTCCCCCCAAGTATTATAAATGCTTGAATCAAAGACTCTAAGGCAGAGATAAGGGGGTAAGAATAACAGCTCTTTTACTAATATATCTAACCGTACAAGCAGAAACAACAGCAGTTGTTAAAATTACCAACAAAACAGAACAGATAATTCGGTTCCTGTCCTTTCTTTAGCTGCAGGCACACTTTCTCTGCACTTGGTCCCGGTGCTCCAGACGGAACAAAGCCCGGCAGCTGCAGAGGGCAGGAGGGAGCGGAGGAGGGAGGGGACGGCAGCGGCCGCGCCGGTCTCAGGGGGAGAGGAGGCTGCAGCGGGCAGCTCCTCGCTCACCGTTTGTGTTCAGGTGCTCAGCTGTGCCCTCAGAGGCAGGAGGCTGCAGCGGGGCAGATGCAGGGCAGGTGATGGCAGAGGGTCTGGCTCTCCTGCATTCAGCCACGTGACTGCAGACAGGGGGAGTCCTCCTCTGAGCTCCCCAGAAACACGAGTCCCCCCGGAAGCACGAGTGCCCCTCCTGAAGCCCAGCTCCCACCTACCTCTTTTGTCTAGAGTCGTCAAAGGTCCTGTGTGTAACCTGGCCAGCTCCATTGGCATGATAATGGGAAAAATTCTTTAAATTGACACAGTAATAGAAAAACACTCAACCCCCAACATCTATTTAGGTGAAAATGCTGATAAAAAATTTTTCCATGCTCTGAAAATTTAAATTGGGTCAAAATATTTTAATATTGCCAAACTGAAATATATGCAAGGGAGTTTTTTCCCTCTTCCTATGATGGTACTTTTAAGAGACACTATGACATAGTAAGAGCTAAATTTTTCAAATATTAAATTAGTTCAATGGTTTGGGAATAATTTTGGAGCAGATTTCAAAAGATAGAATGGTGATGTTCTCAATTAAAATTCCAAAACTGAGAGGCATAAAATGAGTGTTTGCATTTTAACGTTTTAAATTGTATTACTTTAAGTAGTAATGTTCTGAGATGAAGCAAGCTTTTCCAATTTCCATTGAAATTCATGTAGTGCAGAGTTCTAACAATATTGAACTTGAAAACACTGAGTTCTGGAGCATCACCTGTGTTATATAAATAAGAAAAACTTTGTTTGAAATGAAGAGAGTGGGGCAGAAGAGACGTTACACAGACCTTTGTTGCAAACACTGAGCTATTCAGATTGTAAGTGAAGATTCCTGCAGGGAAGAGGATGAACAGTATATATATATCTTCAACTTTTTCTAAAACCATTGAAAAGGAGTGTAGTTTCTCTGTCTCTTTAATGTTTTCTTACCATTTGCCTTCTTTTGCCCATTAATAGCTTAGTATTTTTGGCACTTTTGTATTCTTGATTTGGTAGTCTTGATTATTGTAGATAGTCTTGATGAAAGAGCTACTGTTCTTATTTTTCTTTTCTGTGTACAATGAAGACTTTGCTTTTTTGTTGATATTTGTAAAGGTGCAACTGTGGTATAGTGATCCAGATTTTTAAATCCAAAAGTGTTTATTGGGATGGACAGAGCTGGAGTAACTAAGAATTTTTAGATGCCATAATGATGAACATTATGAGAATCCAGTGAAATTGTGTTAGCAGCTATTTCACTTGAATAACACATACATTAATTTACAAATGTTCTTTGTGAACACAGTGAAAAAAATTCTAGTAAATTCTACTATCAGTGATGGTAAAAAGCAAACTGATTATTATCCCTTAATAGTGACATATGGGGTGACTGAAATAGCTAATATGTGAAAAGATGGACTGATAGGTTTTAATCTGTCAAGTTTCCATGTGTTGTCCCACTTGGGCCATTATCCTTTCTTTCTGTTCAAATGCACTACTTTTTCGTTTTGGAATCTGACTATTTCTGGGAGGAAAAACTCTCAGAAGTTGCCACTTGTTACCATAGCTACTCTGATCTCTTTCTTACCTGAAACATATACTGTTGGACAATATTTTTTCAGAATGTTTTGTTTAATTACTTTGGAGTTAGATCCATCTTCTAAATATTCTTCTAGCTATTACTGTGTAAACATAAGAAAAAGAAACTTGCTTGAAAAGGAGTAAAGATTGAATTCCCAGATGGCCAACTATAATTGAGTAACTGTCAAGACAAATGGGTCTTGAAATTAAAATGTCAAACATATCAGCTAATGATGATACAGTACACTGACAAATGAATTAGCTATTTTTACACACATTCTCGAATATCCAATTTTTTTAGGCTGAATTGCTGTCTGTGTTGGTTGTATCAAGTTTACCTGCTGACTTTTATTACAAGGATTTCTGGCAGCTGTATTATTAATGGCTAAAATGATTGCTTTTCTCAAATCTTTCATTTTTCCAGCTTTGATGAAAATATATATTTGTATATTTATATGTAAAATATATTTATTACACTTTTTATGCTAGTATAAACATGATGCTGTTTCATTTCCCAGACGATAGTTCATAAAGATCTAGATTTTCTAGTACAGTAGTTTTCATCCACCAAAGTTTTTCTCTTAGGATTAGGATTTCTGCAAATGCAGTACTGAGATGATCAGGTTTGTGCAAATTTCAGTAGTACTTCCACAGTATAACAGTTTTACTGCACACATTGAGATTAAAACTTGTTTGTCTTCTGGTATGTTTTACATAGCAGAAGAGTCTTGTTAATGTGTCATAATTTGCAGGGGTTCAGTTGCTAATAATGAAACTGTTTCACAATTTATACAGATAAACACAGGGACTGCTCTGGTGTAACTTTACATCTGACACATCAAAAGTGAGTATCTAAAAAATGCTTGCGTATTTTTTATTGGAATGGAAATTGTAAATTCCTTTGAAAACATGTGAAATTAAAATAACATATACTTCACAACATTGAGAATTTTGAAGTTATGTCATCTGTTGGCAAAAAAATTCATTTCTGCTAAGAAACTTGACACAGCTGTGCTATGAACACGGAGTTAATCTGGTTTAAGAGCTTCATACTGATAAATCTAGGATGAGAACAGCAATTATGCAGATGATAGCTTTGTCCTATTTCACATACTTTACAGAAAATGCTATAGAAATGGTAGCAAAAAAGAGAGGGAGAGGGGAACTTCTGTGAAATATAGCTGCTTTTTCAGGAGACTTGTTTGAGATGTAATCCACTGTTTAGAAATTAGTGGTATGAAATGACATTGCATATTGGGTCACTTGCAGTTGGGTTTTACAGAGACCTTGTTTACTAGAGCTTGGATTTTCCATTGCAGGCAACCCTTGATTGCGGGAATGTATCTTATGATGTCTGTGAACACAGTCATACCACCAGGCAAGAAAGGTGAGACATCATTTTACAAAGTGATTATGTGATTTCAGCATCTGATCTATTTTTGTTGCTTAATCTGGAAGAAAATTTGGCAGAGGCTTGCTGATACGTAGATGAACAAATATATTATTAGATTGATTGAACAAATAAGGAAAAAAATAGTTTTGTTCAAGATTTTCTCCTATTTCCCTATGACTACATCAATAAAGGCAATCAGTGCTGTATAAATACAATATATACAATAATAATGAGAATTTCTTTAATTTATTTTCATCTAATACTTTACAAAAATTCCCTACCTTGTTTTAATTCCTCCTCTCCCACCTAAAAGCCATAAACTGTTTTAGGCTCTTCTTCATCTTCATTTGTCATTCATGATTCATGTCATTTGTGATTCTAATAAGACTTCAGATTAAAAAAGTTAATTCTACCAGTAAGTAGCCTCTATTTAATAATTTTATTTCTTTGTTCATAGTTGGTTAAAAGGTCAAAATGCTGGAAAAAAATAAAAAATCGTAATAGAAAGTTTCTGAACTGTTTCTATTCAGAATCCTGAATTTTATCTGAAACTCAGCTTGGACACTCCCAAAATCCCAAAGTCTTCAGCTAGCATGGCATGTTCTGTGTTAAGTCAGTTGGACAGTGTCCTGGTTTGAAGGACAGTTGTTCTGCCGATGAAGGCAAAAGTTTTCCTTTGAAATAGAGACTTTAATTCCACTCCCCCCAAGTATTATCATTGTTTGAATCAAGGACTCTGAGGCTGAGATAAGGGGGTAGGAATAACAGCTCTTTTACTAATATATCTAACTGTACAAGCAGAAACAACAGCAGTTATTAAAATTACCAACAAAACAGAACAGATAACTCGGTTCCAGTCCTTTCTTTAGCTGTGAGCACGCTTTCTCTGCCCTGTGTCCTGGTCCTGCAGACGGGCAAAGCCCGACAGCTGCAGAGAGCAGGAGGGAGCGGAGGTGGGAGCAAAGGCAGGAAGGGGACGGCAGCAGCCATGCCAGTCTCAGGTGGGAACAGGCTGGAGCGGGCAGCTCCTCGCTCACCGTTTGGGTTCTGGTGCTCAGCTGTTTCCGCAGAGGCAGGAGGCTGCAGCGGGGCAGATGCAGGGCAGGTGATGGCAGAGGGTCTGGCTCTCCTGCCTTCAGCCGCGTGGCTCCAGACGGACGATCCTCCTCAGAGCTTGCTGGAAACACGAGTCCCCTCCGGAAGCACAAGTGCCCCTCTCGAAGCCACTCCCACCTACCCCTTTTGTGTAGAGTCCTCAAAAGGTCCTGAGTGTAACCCGGCCAGCTCCATTGGCATGATAATGGGAAAAATTCTTTAAACTGACATAGTAATAGAAAAACACTCAACCTCCAACAGACAGTCAGTTGGACACTGACTGTAGTCTGCTATACCAAAATTTTTAAGGAGATAACCAAGAGCACCATTTGTGCCATTCACAGTTTGCTTCCTAAATACGATGAGGTGGTCAAATGCTCAGCTGACTCCAATTGTTTAGTGAACTCACCTCCTTGACATATTTTTAAATTTGAGTTGAAATTAAAAATATTTTGCTCTTCAATATGAAAATATATCAAATTAAACCCCCACTTACTTCAGTGTAAGAATTTAATTTTTCAGCTGGAAGAGGGGAGGGAAAAGGGCAAAAAAACAGTTCTGTAATTGCTGATAACTTCCTTCTCATGTCAAATTTACAGCTGTTAATGAGGCATGAAATTTCTTAAAACAGGAAATGTGGCAATGTTTCTCAGAAAGGCATCAGGCATCAGAATTTTTCTCTAGGCTATTTATTAGGTATCTTCCTTAGGTACTGTTATTGCACCTAACACAGGTACTGCCTTGTAAACATTTTACAGCACTTCTCTGACAAAATCTCTTGTCTAACCATAAATTAGGTCTGGGCCTTTGTAATCAAGACTTCATTGTAAATTGTATCAGTTTAGAATTATATCACTATATTTTAATTTTTCCCTAGTAGATAATTTACCATTGCTATGTTTTTTTAAGATACCCTCAACATAGTCTGTAAGTAAATGTATTACTTTATTTTGTTAAATAACAGTAGTGTACACCAAAAGAAGTTCTGGCTTTTAGCTAGAAAGATTTTATATGTCTGTCAGCAGATTAAGTAATTTTCAAGTAACCTGCACTGTATTTTGTTAAGTTTTTTTTGGAGATATCCTGAGACATCTCCACTGCAGAAATATATATACTGCAGAACTATAAGATATTATCAATTATCTTTTGAAACCATCTGTTGTTCAGTGTAGGTATGCTTTTTGTAAACCATGCAGAATGAAGTACAGTAATTCAACTTTCTGTCTTTGATAACTGATCTGTTTGTCACTGTTTATTGCTGTCATATTTTCACAGTGGTTGATGCAGACATTGCCTGCCATTACAAAAGGTCTCCAATGCACCTTTTTGCCTACAGAGTTCACACGCACAGACTAGGTAAGAGTAATATAGAAATATCAAATACTTAACAGAAAAATATTGTCTCTGCAACATTTTTCTTAAGTATATGTCACTTCTCATGTATATTGATATCTTGTAGGTAAAGTAGTGAGTGGATACAGAGTGAGAAATGGTCAATGGACATTGATTGGCAGACAGAGTCCACAACTACCCCAGGTTGGTTGGGTTCTTTTTAGTTCTGAATGTAAATTTTAATTGTTTTGTTTCAAACTGAGAAGCTGAACTGGAAATCATGTGTCGACAGATTTGCATCGTGGTGTTTCCATGTGCTGTTGTGCTCCTGGAAGAGAATGTTGTCAAGTATTATCATGATTAGACTATGATGCAAAAGTTGTTTCAGATATGTAGTGCTGTCCTTCTCATCAGTGTCTGTGGACACAGAGAATATGAAGCACTTTCACTGATTGTGGTGAATCATCCTCTCTTTCAGGCATTCTACCCAGTGAAATATCCGGTAGACATTAGCTATGATGATATCCTAGCAGCCAGATGTGTGTTCAGTGGGGAAGGCAGAACTACAGAGACACATATAGGGTAAATTTTATCTGTTTGCTCCATTTCAGAACTTTTTTTTTTCCAGGGTATTGGTTATATGTAGAAGTGTTTCTGTTTCATGTCTTTATCCAAGGTCATTCTAAGAAACAATTTCTGCGAGAATGTTTTGTCATGCTGTCTGGTCTACTTGAGATTTATCTCTACACAATGTTCATTAAAGTTACTTACATAAATATTCAAATTGCTGAAATGTTCAGAAAACTTCTGAAGTTAATCTAGGCTGCCAGACAACTTACTCAGATGTTGGGCTGATCCTGTTCTTGGAGAAGGATTCAGAATATCACAAACAGAAAATATATTTTTTAATCTGATGACATTATTAACTGTTTATAGTGAAATAACAAAACTTCACAATTCTCTACACTATTTCAGAAAGAAAATTTATAGAAGCTTATAAAATTCTGATATTTTGACCTATTACAAAATCCAGCCTTAAAAAATCTGGACTAATACTGCAGTTACCTTTTTTCAGTTAAAAATATACAGGCTTTTATGAAAAACAATTAAACCAGAAATTACTATTGATAAAAAATAGGAAAATCTCGACTGTGTTGGTCAATGATGCTACTCAGCTGCAGATTGACGGTGGACACACAGCTGATGCCGATGATGGTGGCAAGCATCAGCACTTTATTATTCCCCAGTACTTTTATACCTTTTCTCTCAAATACATAATGCCTGCATGCCCTTTTACTCTTTTGTGATCGGTCAATACACACCAGCAATCCAGGCTTCTTCTCTTTTGATGCTGTTCACCGGTCTTATACAGCTGCACCCCATTAAGGATGAGGCTCTGCTGCAGCCCCATTCTTATTGTCCCACAATCTATTCTTGCACAATTCCCCCTTTTTTCTTTTAAATTGCAAATGCTGTGTTTACCATTTTCTGCAGTGCCCTTTGCAGAATAGATAGCAAACATGGTACAAGCATCTCTTTTGTAATTGCCATTAACTCCAAAATGCATCTGTGAATTGACCCTGTTTCATTCCCCAATGGGATATTAACAAAAATTAATAGCTGAACGAATTTATAAAGTAAAATAAGCAAAAATAAGCTAGCAGCCATGCTTTCCCATCACCCAAATATTTTTGCTATTCTAGGGAGTCAGGTGAGCCACAGCCAGGTCCGTTGTTCCAAGGAGTGTTACCTAACATAGGTCGAATGCAACAAACAGGCACCCACTGAACTCCAGCATCTGTAGAGACACAGGCTTATCCACATCCCAGGTGACAAGATCCCATGGTCCCTCCCAGGCCTGTGTTTGCAGATCTCAAACCTCGGCTTGAGCAGGGCCACGGGTCCTGTTGCCTGGTGTCTGTAATGACAAAAAAATGTGTTAAAGTAACAGGTATTGTACAGGAGGGAAGAATAGTAAGATGGTTCTGTGTAAACACAGCTTTCCAAACTCTTGCCTGAGGGGTGTCACCTTGCATTCCCCCTTTTTGTTTTTGAAGGAAGGCTTTAAGTGTAGAATGAAAATGCTCTATGATGTCTTGACCAGGTGGAGAATGTGAAATTCTAGTGACATGGTGAACATCCCAAAGTTGCAAAGTTGTTGGGTGCACTGAGCTATGTAACCAGTATCATAAATAGTTGTTATCAGTCTTTACTACACGTGGTATACCTAAGGCTGCAAAAGCACCACGCCACTGTGAAATTACATCCTTTGCCTTTTCCCCTGCATGTACAGAAGCCCAACAGGCTTTAGAGTAAATGTCCACAGAGGTACATATTTAAGGCAGCCAAATCCTGAAACATGAGTAGCGTCACGTTGCCATTGCTGCTGTAGCCCCCTGGGGTTTGTTCCGTCCTGAGTCATGGTGACATGTTGCTGACAATCAGAGCATGGGGCAATGATATCATGTGCTGCTGCAGAAGTAAGATTGAATTGAAGTTGTAGGGCATGAGCCCCTTGGTAGAAAAATTTATGTGACTGAATTGCCTGTTTCAATCTATCTGGTGCCGGGGCAGCCCACACCTGGTCTGTGAGCTTATCCACACGGGCATTTCCTTCTACAATGAATCCAGGCAAGTTAGTATGACTATGAACATAAAGAATGTAAAACAGTGGAGTTCACTGGTATAAAGTATACCATAATGTTTTCAGCAAGTAAAACAATTCCTTGCTATTTACCTCTTTCAAAACAGTATGATCTGATTGACAAACCCTATTGCATACATAATGACAATCAGATACAACATTTAAATTCTCATAAGGCCAGGCTTCGAGAGCCATTGTAACACTCACAATTCTGCTAACTTAGGAGATCCATCTTGGTGGCCTATAAGGTCATGCCACTGATCTCCCTCCTTTCAGAGGGCAACTACCTTTCCTGTTTGCCCTGATCCTCTGCAAAAACCTTGCTCCCTTGTAAGGAGGTTGACAACTGTAGTGATGATTCCACAATTTGCAATTCTAGGTGCAGCTCTAAAAATTTATGTGCAGGGTGGTAGAATAATATTTTTCCTGGAAGCTCTACCGTGGCAATTTGTAGAACAAAGCTACTGCTGTACACCAGTCCCAATAAGGGATGTCACAGAATAAGGCTGTCATAATGGCTGGCTCTTGCCCTGATCATTGGACACATCATTGTGTGGCTTTACAAAGTACATGAGCAATCAGCTCTTGCCAGTTGCAAAAGCAAAGTTTCTCAGGCTGCTACATTGCCAATTTGTTTCTCAATTGCCTTCCTAAGATGATCTATAAATGTTATATACTGCTCACTGGGTTTCTGCTTAGCTGTTGTCCACAACTGATGAGGAGCTCCTAAATCTGGTATACACTGCATCATGAGAAATGCGAGCTCCTTTCCCACTGTAACACTAAGGAATATAGTTGGGCTTGTGGTTGCGGGGTGTGAATTGGAGGGTCCCCCATGAGCCGAGCCAGACTTGCTCCAAAACGAGGGTTGTCCTGGGAACATTCTAAATTTCCCATGGCAACCTCATTCACTAGCCATATCCACTGTGACTCAAAATTCATCATCTTAGTTGGGGAGAAGCAAATCTGTGCTATCTTGTGGCACCAAAAGGATGTTAACTCATTAGTAGAGATACCTTGCAGCATAGACTGAGCAAAATAAGAAGCAAGCCCCTGCTGCATCATCATGTTTCTTAAGTCTTTGGCGCTCATCAGGGCTGTCACCATTATTTCGGATCACAGGACATTCTAGAATCTGATTCGCCAAACCTGACTCCCCTGCCTCCCCAACTTATTCATACAATTGTACCCAAAATATTTTTGTGTCTTCTCCCCTCACTGAGATGGCCACTGGTTCTAATGTTAGTATATCTTGCAGTGGAGGGGCAGTTTGCTGATGGCCTGCTCATTTTGACTCTGCCAGCCCTGGTAAATTGATCAAAACTGACTCAGGCTGTGGACAAGATCTGCCAGCAGCTTCTGAGTATGGGGAACCCGCTCATCCATCAGCAACTTCCACACAGCCTTTGTCACTGCACCCTGCTGGCTGCAGGGCACAGCCAGGAGCCACCTGATGACGCTGGCACAGCCCCGCCAGCTATCCCGAGGGCCCAGCAGCCCTAGCTCCATCTGCAACAGCAGCGCTTGGAAACGGCTTTTGGTCAGCTCTGCGCTGCCCATGTGGCAACAGAGGTGGCTGCCTGCCAAGGGAAGCTCCAGCAGGTGGCAGCCCTTCCTCAGTAAACCTGTGCAAAGCTCCCAGCTGCCACCCCAATCCTCTGCAGGCTGCCATGCTTGCATGGGTGATAGGGCCACAGTGGCTCTGCAATGGCCAGGGTGTATGTCCTGATTTGAAGGACAGGGGTCTGCCAAGAAAGGCAGAAATTTTCCTTTGAAGCACAGACCCGAATTCCACTCCCACCAAATATTATAAACGTTTGAATTAAGGACTCTGAGGCAGAGATAAGGGGGTAGGAATAACAACTCTTTTACTAATATATCTAACTGTACCAGCAGAAACAACAGCAGTTGTTAAAATTACTAACAAAACAGAACAGATTACTCGGTTCCAGTCCTTTCTTTAGCTGTGAGCACGCTCTCTCTCGGCGGGAGCGGAGGCGGGAAGGGGCGGCCGCGGCCGCGCCGGTCTCAGGGGGGAGCGGCTGGAGTGGGCAGCTCCTCGCTCACCGTTGGGTTCTGGTGCTCAGCTGTGTCCGCAGAGACTGGAGGCTGGAGCAGGACAGATGCAGGGCAGGTGATCGCAGAGGGTCTGGCTCTCGTGCGTCCGGCCGCGCGGCTCCAAGACCGAGAGGATCCTCCTCCCAGCCCCCGGAAACACAAGTCCCCTCCGGAAGCATGAGAGCCCCTCTCCAAGCCGATCCCACCTACCCCTTTTGTCCAGAGCCCGCAAAGATCCGCGGTGTAACCGGCAGCTCCATTGACATGACAATGGGAAAAATTCTTTAAATTGAACAGCAATAGGAAAAACACTCAACCCCCAACAGTGTACCAGGCTGATGCAGCTTCCCGAGACATTGAAATGCCATCATTGGCATCCAGGGGAGAAGTGTAACTCTTGGGCGATACTGGCAGGATAGGACTCCTACAGAAGGAACAGTCTTAGAGGGAAGAGGAGACAAAAGGGGACCACAGCCACAGTGTGGAGTTTGGCTACTGGAGTGGTGGCCTCAGACAGGGCTGGGGAGCGGTAGCAGTAATGACAGTGGCTGCCACTTCTCTATCTGTATTTGAAGCTGTGAGTCCCAAACTAAGCGCCATGTCATAAAGACCCTGTGGCTATTTCATCCTCCCTCATAGTGCCTCCCACAATGTGTGCTCTGCTTCTTCCCATGTTTCAACAAAAAAGGCAGTCTGTGCATTTGCTCTTACACCATTTTCTTTACACCAAATGAGCAAGGCATGTAATGCCCAATTCTCACACTTAATACCTTTCCTTTGTAATATTTGCAGCAGAACATCCAAAATGGATTCCTTTTCTACTGATATTTGAGCCCCCATTTTTATGTTCCCTACCTCCTTTGCTAGGCTGGGTTCCACCACCCACAACTGCTCTATGGTTTGCAGTTGTTTACCCAAATGATATTGCGATCACCAATTGACAGTGGGCACACAACTTACACCAAAGATGCCGTCAAGCATCAGCACTTTATTATTCCCCAGTACAACTGTACAGCTTTTTACCTTTTCTCTCACATGCATAGCACCTGTATGCCCTTTTACCCTTTTGTGATTGGTCAATAGACATGAGCATTCCACTCTTCTTCTTCAGTGCTGTTCAGCTGTCTTACACAGCTGCACCCCATTAGGGATGAGGCTTGGCCGAAGCCCCATTCTTATTCTCCCATAATCTATTCTCCCACAGCAGATGAAAGACACAGCCCTGTAAGATGAAGTGGAAAAATACAGCTGCAAAAATAAATACATTATTAATACTCTCTTAGCTGGCTGTAGTTCTTTGAAGCATAATTTAATGCATATGTAGAGAAACAAAGATAGCCTGTGGAAATCTCTCCATTCTGGGAGTGTGCTGTAGCTTCCAAGGAAAGAGATTTTTATGCATTAAGCACCCTAAGATTGCATCTCAATTAAGGATTCAACATGGATTTGTCACCTTCCAGTGGGCAGTTAAGATAGTGATGTGTAACAGTTGAAAAAAATTAGTTGAGAAGTTCAAAATAAGTTGAGAAGATATTTTACAAATATCATGGACACTAAACCCATAGAATCTAATTTAACTGCTGACTTTTTTTCACAAGTTCAAAATGTTTCTGTCATGTTTCTATAGCTTTCGTCAAAGTAGCTCCTGTTGAATAATCCTTACAGTTTAAGAAACAGTCTTAGGAAAAGTATGGTATTTTCTTTCAATGTACTAGTATGCGTTCAGTGGGGAAACTCTCTCTGTCCTTTTCATCACATTAATTGTTATTATTATAATTATTATTCTATTATTTTTATTACTATTTGTTTGCACTATAATATATACATGTATATTGTATGAAACATGCCATATTGTTTATTAGTATTATTGTTAGTATTTTTAGTATTATTGTTATTTATTTATTAATATTTAGTATTATTGTATTTTACCATAGGTTTTGCTTTGTCCCACTCTGGGGAGGGCAGGAATGGGGGCAGTGAGCGGCAGTACTTAACTGCCACCTGAAATTAAACCACCACAAATGCTTAGACACAATAGCATGTCAGGTGAATTACAGTTCATTTAATTTGCACATCCCATTTTCTACTGGAGTTTTAAAGAGGAAGCAATTACAGTGGAGATTGGAGGTCCAACAGTGAAGTTAATGCTTTCTAAAAGCTTAAGCAGAGCTTGCCCAGTTAGTCTCATTTTTGTAGTTTCCAAGGGTTGCCAGACTTCCAACACATGGAAAAATAACCAATTCCTCTTTTGAAACAGCCTCTTCTCCTATGTTTCCCTGTCTCCCCTCTGGCTTGGGTTATTATTGTTGCTATGGTGAATAAATGAATGCTGCAGAATGCTGCTGGAAAAGTCAGCACTGATGTCTTTTGCGAACAGCTAATAGACCACCTCAGTATTTTTTTAATGAGTGTAGGTTTACTATTCAATTGTGAAAGCTAATTAGAAAATCTTGGTGTAAAGCCCTATATTTTATGAATTTTTGTTTTAAAGTCCTAGCTTATTCATTGTCAGGATTGTAGCTCTAAACAAAAGATACTAACAAAAAATAGATACCTAAAAGATACCTATATGGCAGAGAATGAAAAGACCACAATTGTAAAGAGGCCATATATACTCTGCTTCACAAAATAATTATTATGTAGCAGTAGAGAAGAGCCACTTCTGTTTCAAGTACATGCACATTTATCAAAGAGCTGAATTTTGTTATGATTCATCATTCCCCTTGTACTCATGCTTTGTTACAGAAGCTTACAAACAAATTATTCTCAAGACGACAGTGCTATGTTGTCTTTAGGAGATACTTACAATATCTTAATATGTAACAAAAATAAGTTTTGCAGTATTAGAATCGGTGTAATTGGACAATAAATGAATGCACTTGATGAGGAAAGAGGGAAGATTTCAGCTGCTGAAATGGAAAGTGTATGATAATTGCGACAATTTCAAATTACATTCATGTAAGATTTGTAGAGAAGTAAGTGAATAGTAATGTAATGAATAATACAGTTCTGTCATATTAATCAGAACATGTACACAGCCTACGGGAACAGTGTGGAGTATGCTGGAGAAAGAAGGAAGAGCAGTTTAAATAGGTGATACAATTTTCTGTAAAATCAAAAGCAAATTGGTAGGATTTCTGAGATATGTGGGGATTTTGTGCACACTGCTTTTCTCCAGTGTAAACCACTGAAATTTCTGATATTCACTGCAATGCAGGTATTGCATGTTTTAGTTTGGGACATCTAAACATTTGATTGCCATGTTTTAGAATCCTGTTAAACAAGTTGGTTGAATCAAATAACAGCTATTCATCTCATTATTTTCTAAGTGCCACATCTTTTCTGTACTGTGTAGGGGTACTGCCGATGATGAAATGTGCAACTTTTACATTATGTACTATATGGAAGCCAAGCATGCTGTCTCATATATGACCTGCACACAGAATGTAAACCCTGAAATGTTCAGAAATATTCCGCAGGAGGCAAATATTCCTATTCCAGTCAAGTCTGATGTGCTGAAGGTGATGCATGGACATCATGAAGGTGAGAAACACTTGTAATCCATTTTATTCATGCCATCTTATGCTCATTGATATATTTCTCTGTGTTGTGTTGGTATGCAAAATTTTCATAAAGAGGTAATGCAGTTCTACATAAAATTCAAATTGCTAATTAATAAAGCATTGTGGGATTCTGCTGTTGGTTTTGCTGGAAATGTCTGCCACAGTCTTTTGTCCGTTTCTGTCTCTGTTGTCTTCCAATTTCCAACTTATTTTTATAGCTGATCCATGTGCCCCAAAGACTGGCTTCTTTTTTTTCTGGGCTAAACTTTATATTAACAATTTGTTAATGTTTACCTTCTGTCTATTTCCTACAAAATTGAATCATAGCATTGCCCTAGTTGTTATGGATGGAATCAAATTTCTACATTGAACAATTGTAGGCATCTAAATTGCAGCAACAGTATTATCCGGAGGTAATCTGACTGATGTGACTGTGTAGTAAGTAGAGGGTGTAGTTTTTCTATTTCACTTTTTTACTGTTGCATTGTGTGGTATGACTGCTATAATAAAAATAACAAGTATTCATTTCAGAAGGGCATCTTTTTCTCAGTCAGGGAGGTAATTTCCCTTCACATGCAGAGATTAACATTGTACCCTAAATCCATTTTTCAGAAACCAAGAATAGTGATACAAGTTCTTTGCTGCAGCAGGACAAAAAAGAGGAAGATATTTTGGATCATGGTACGCACTTGCTTAATGCTATGCACTTTTTTTTATTTCTATGTTTATTTGTACTTTTATATTCTAATATAAATCTTAATTTTTAAATTTCAGTTGTTTGAGTGCTGCGTTGTTTGATACAACTACTGCTGTTTATATATAAAAACATCAGATGTTCATTTCTGAAGGGCAGTAGGCAGATACTCAATTCCATTCACATGCAAAAGCTAAATCATATGCTAAATCCATTTTTCAGAAACCAAGGATAGTGATGCAAGTTATTTTCTGCAGCAGGCCAAAAAAGGAGAGGCTGAGATTTTGGATCAGGGTATGTACTTGTTTATTTCTATGTCAAGTAAAGGACTTATTAATGGAAAATACTGATAAATTATATCCTGTTTTTTAATGAGTTATGAAGTTTTTAGTCTGTTTATCTTTAATTGATGCAATTTGCAATGTTCTGTAAAGCTAATAGGGTTGCATCCTATATAAGAAATATTAAAAAGACTTAGTTTACCACTGATCTCCAGCCTTGTAGTGCATTTTAATTTTAATTTTTCTATTCTTTGTTTAATTTGCTAATGAAGGTTGTGATTTATTTGTATGTGCATGTCTTCTGTATGTAACTATTTGCTATTAACTCTTCATTGATTTCTCAGTTTATATTATTATATGTGTATTAGGGAATAATGTTCTTATGCTTCAATATTGGCCGTATATGCAAATATTAAGTTGAAGTTGAGTGCAGCTGCTTAACACTCTTATTATTTTTTACTATATTTGTGTATATGTACATGTATGCATTACAATTCACATAGAAATGTGTGTAGTACTTAACTGGAGGAAAAAGAATATTACTACTATAAAGATTTTAGAAATACTCAGAATATTATATATGTTTCAGAAGTATCTTAGAATCTCCTTTAAAGTTCTTGTGAGTCATATACTGTTAGATAAAAACTGCCTCAGTATTAGGATTTTTTTCAGACTAAGGGGAAGATCTCATCAGCTACAGATTCATACAATGAACAGTGAACAATGTTGGGATTCAAGGACTAAAAGCAAATTTCCTTTTGCCTTTAGGAAGAGTGAAGATTGGCCAGTGTTTAAAATTTTTGATAACATCTCCTAGAGGGGTTAGATTTTCTCTGTACTCTGTCATTTTTTAGAGTTAACTTAAATAATTAAGTTTTAGTTACATAAAACTAGCTTCTAGAGTGTGAAACTGTCTTACATGAAAGAACTTTGAACTATTAGAAACAATCTTTACAGTGGCATATCTGATATTTATATTAATCAATGCAGGATTTTTTTTAAAAAAAAAGAAAACAGTACAAATTTTTTAATCCTGTTTCAGAGCAGAATGAGCTATCTGCTTAAAAATTTACATCAAAATTCATGCTGACAATCTGCTTTACACTTAAGTTACCAATAAGTATATTAGCATTTCGTCAATGTTCTTGTTATGTATATGTTTTATTGAACTCATTAGTGTTTGAAAAAAGTGATGAAAAAGGTCCTGCTGTTAAAATCTTTTTCATCCATCTTTGAAATGTATTTTGGAGATATTTCTGCAATGCAGTCTGGTTTGCTGAGAGCAGTATTTAATATACATTCTCATCTAACCTGTTTCTTTGGAAACACACAGAATTGTTTTGTTCATTTGAAACTACTTCGATGCATGATGTGAAATATCAAAACACATTAGTTGCTGTGAATTTAATTTTGTGTTCTTAATTGTTAGATTAGGATAAATTCGCCCATCATTTGCAGGAGCCTGACTTCAAATTTTATATTGATACAGCTCTAACTTCAGTAGAATTATGTCTGAGTAAACAAAACAACAGGAAAAACCAGTTCAGGTTGGGTTTTATTTTTGTCTGTAAAGATGGAAAGCTGAGTGGCTGGCTTAGAAATTAGGTTTTAGTGCTTGCCAGATAGACTAGTGAAACTGGGAGCTGAAAATGGTCTGCAAAATATGCCTCTAAAATTTACATAGGAATTGGAGTCCAGTTTTATGGGGCAAATCAGTTTTAAGCAATGGTGTTGCCAATTCATCCACCTCCTCAAGTAATTTCAGTGAGTTAGCCTGTAGGAGCCAAATTTGAACCAGACCTTAATGGCAGGAAAATTCTACAGTTTGAAGTGGGGAAGCAGTAGACCCTACACAGAAGAACATGCGTACATCCACTGCGTTTGAGGTAATTATACAAGTACATCCTTTCACGGAGATAAAAGAGAGAAGTATTTCCCTTTATGGTCTGGCGTGGCATATTCTGTATGATAACCTTATCTGCAAAGCACAGAGACGCCAGAACTGAGTCTTTGATTAGTTCTGTTGCTGCCAAGCTGTTGCTCAGTAAATTCAGCACTTGATTTGCTCTGAAGAAAGCACATCAACAATTTTCCAATAGCTCTATGTTTTAACTTGCATGGGTTTCTCTGTGTTTTAGCAGCTTATTTTCCCTTCCTAGTTTCAGGCAAATGAAATAAACACTGTTCCTTCAATAAACACTGAAATAGTTGTTAAATTGTTCTGCTGCCATGGAGGTGATTCCATGATGATCTTTTGGCTTTTCTTTTTATATACCTTTTATGCTTTCTCAGTATTCTTAGCATACATACTTGTAATTCTTTAAGCCTGATATCTTGGCATAGTCCTGATATACTGCTAGGCAAAAAACCCAAACATCCTAAAGGCTTCACAATTGGAGGGCTGAAAAGCTTTACACTATCTTGAGAAACCAAAGCCCTCTCTTATAACATACTTCATAGACTAGACTGAAGCCCCATCTAGGGAGGAATACTTTAAAATAAAGAAATTACACTCTATTCATTTAAATTTCTCATTAGATCAAATATATTAATCTAAAAAGTCTGTAAAATTATATATGCAGTATACCATGTGTGCGAATTCTGGCATATTCCACTTCGACGAATTGTTGCGCCTAAGGATCCTTATAAAATACTGAGATCACCCTTTTATCCCTTAATCGTGTTTGGCTTATAATTCTACACCCAGAGAAAAAGCATCAGAGGTACGTACTAACCTGGACGTTAGTGATATAGTCAAAGAGACAATTTTTGTGTCAGTACTCTTACATCTAAGGATTTGCCTCAAAAGGGGAAAACAAAAAAGTCTGCCATATGAAAGTATCTGCCTATAAATAATGTTTTATTTGTTTGCCTGGGCAATGAGGTACCTCCTGTCACACACAGGATGTTTATTATGTTGGTACATCCAGGTGTTACCGTTGCTTTTACATTGCATTTTCAATTTCACCATCTTCACTCATCGGAGGCACATTAATAAACAATGTAAATATATAGAAATAAGCAGTAACCATCACAAAGTGAACCAGACCTCTGCATGAAGACAAAGCCAAATCTCTGTTGTGTTAAAATTTAACTGAACCTATCTTATTGAAACTGACCTCATTATATAGTTTCCGAAACAGCAGTGAAGATAAACTGTTCATAAGAAGTGAATTATTGTAGGAAATGCAGTTGATTTAGACATTTGGTGTATTGGAAAGTTTCCTGTTCCTGCTGACATCAAGTCCCTAGTAAAACAAATAATATATATGTTTATTTTTTGTTCATCAGTAGAAGTTGGATTAAATTGTACTCAATAGATGCAGTGAAGCAAAAACCATTTGTTAGCACTCATGATCTCTGCCATATGTCTTTACTTGAAAAAATACCTAAATGTGTTTCATTCTGCTTGTTCATCACTTTCCTGTAGCATAGTACAGTGTAGTGCAGTTCAGATTTGTTTTAGCATGCAAGCAGTGAAGTAGCCTTTACTGGTTTGCTGATGGTGTACCTAAAAGCTTTAGAAACTTGTGCATATAAACAATAGCAGGAGTAGTTTCTTAAAAAAATAAAAAAATGTAAGGCAACTAATGGTTAATCAGATGTCCAGTATTCAATGTTTTGTCTGGCTCATGATTTGGTATATCATTTTGTGTATATTAGGTATAATCATAAACTGAAGTAGAAGGGGCAAAAATTTTACTACTAAAATTAATATAATTATTTTATTATATTTATATTATTATATTTTCATATATTAAACATAATTAAATATAATAATGTTTAAATGGTTTAAAGCAAAATTCAAGTTTGCTTGAACTGAAAATTCAGTAACAGCATAGAAAACAAAAATTAGATTTTGGGTTTTGTTTTTGAACGACCTATGTGTACACATATGTATGTCACATACACATATATGGGAGAGAAATGAGTTGAGATTTTCATTGTGCTTCTGATACTATGTTTTCCATGGCACTTATGAAATTACATGTTTACTTTTTCTGGCTTAGGGAATTTAGGAGTTAATACCAAAAAAGTAACATACGTTTTGCTTTTGATGATGGATCTGAAGCAAGTCAAAAGTTGCAGTTGCTCTCAGCAGTAGTGTTGGTGACTTTTTCCCTTATGCATCATTATTTCTTTTTTGCCATAAGACTAAATTGTTACAGGAGTTCAAATAGGTAAGTTCAATATAAAGGAATATAAGATCTTTCTTTTAGCAGTGTCCCGATAGATTCATGTGAGGTCCCTTTTTCACAGCTGAGTGTGTTAATTGAAATCCTGTTAAACCTTCTATGTTTAAAGTAATATCAATTTCAGTCAAGCATTCATGTGGTAGCTTCTGTAAAGCCGAGCTTCACATTTGCAGTCATTACAATTGTTGTTCTAGTGGTGAGATAAGTTGCACAGAAAACACCTCATTGCATTTCTACCTTGTTGTTTTAGAGATTAATATATGTATAGTGAGAGAAATAGTACACAACAGAAAGAAAATATTATGGCTCTGTAATGTAAAGCAATTTGATGCTCTCTGATTACAGTATTTTTCTCTAGACCCTTACGGGAGTTGCAGAGTGGTTCTAGGTAGCTGGGTAGTCTGATGTTGAGATCTGTTTTCCCAGTCTTTGAGGATATGCAAACCAAAGAATTAAAACCAAGTCTGAATGTGCACAGCTCCTATTGAAACTGATTGGAAATGTGGCTTGAATGTAAGGTGTGGAAGATGTTACAAAGTATCCTTTAAACTCACACTCTGTGGTGTTTCTAGATGGACATGCAAAATAAATGACCATTCTGTTTGTCTAGCAAAGTAACAGTAATTATGGACCTTCATTTCACAGTAAAGGCTGAAGTACTTAAATGCAAATATATGTTTCATAAACAGAGATGCTGGAATAAAAATGTTAGAAGTCTTTCTGTACAGTTAAAATATTTGTTCAGGAATTCTTGGAGACAGACTCTTTGAATAAGATTAAATATAAATATATTGTGATGGTCCATTGACTGTAGGAAGAAGTTTCTTTGTAAGAAAGTTTAACATCATAATCTGTACAAAATGGGGTCTGAATCAAGGTTACACATAAATCTCCTATTTATTACCTGTTGGATGCCTACCCCACTTTTTAATTTTTTTCAGTTGCATGGTTTACTTGCATATGACTCCAACACACATGAACACAGATAAGTATTTTGCACAAGATATTTATTAGACATCAGCTGGAAATATTTTGCTAGGTTGTAGCTAAATATGGGAGTTGGGAAACTGAAATGTCTCTGTTGAGTTGTGTATTTTTTGTAAAGTTCTGCATTTCTAAGAGAAGCTTGTTACAATAAAAAAACATTGAATTATGTCTCTTTGCACCTGGGGTAGAAATCTCTGATTGGTTTAAGTGAAAGAAGAAGATACAGCTCCTCTGGTCTCTGACCATCTCTCTTTTGTTTCCTTAAGGGGAAAAACAAAAAAGAGCCACGTTCTCTGGTTCTTCAAACTGCAAAGAGACATTTCCTGGATGTTTTCTAAATGGCTACTTATCAATGAACAACTACAAAACTGCTTATAATATCATTAGTGTGTCTGAAGAAATCGAAAGTGTAGTACCTTGTATTAGTATGGAAGAGTTCAGATAAATTAAGTTATATCACAAATCTAAAACAAACCAAAATTATTATTATTATTGTTGTTATTACTAGAATGTTTTCCTTTTTTATAATTTTGCTGTCTCTTTTTTAAAATAAAGCATGATGATGCTTAAAAAAATAAATTGAAGATAGTGGAACTCCTCTGTAATAAACATATTCTCACTTACGTAATTTTGTGAGCCTAAATATAATGCAAAGTATATACTGCATGAAATAGAAATTTAAGGTGAAACTGGTGCACCCTATTCTGGAATTCAAATGTCTGTAGTATATCTAAATAAGCACAGTGAGGTGCTGTATAGTAAAACAATTGTCTTTATTTCTAATCATCTAGAAGTAGCTAATAAATGTATTGTATTGTAACAAAATTCTTAGTTTTTGTTAGGAAATTATTACTGGTCAGGAAGGAAAGAAAAGAACAGGGAAGTTGAGTAGCTGCATACAGCCTTGGTTTTGAGTATTAGGGTTTGATTTGTTAACGATATTCAGGGAACATTCTTCATCTTCCATCATACTCACTTAGCTTTCACACTTTCCCAAACTTTTACAAACTCCCATAACCTAGTGAGTTTTTAAAAACTATGTTTGGGCTCTAATTAAAATATTAGAAAAAACATTTAAAAAATTAAAATATTTTAACAGAAAAGGAAAGTGTGATTGAAAACCAAAATGCATTTATATTGTGGTAGTAGTAAAAGCCCTTCTTAGGGACATGCAGACATAGAATTAAAAAGAGAAACTTTTTTTTACCTTTTGTTCTATCCTTTTTTTAGCTCTGTAAGCTGCTTAGACATGCCTTGAGAGCAGATGTGGTTCCTGGTTCTTCAGATATGTCTGTTTGCTTATGCTGTAAGTGCACATCACTGTAGAGCAATGAGGGTGGCCAAGAAACTCTAGAGCAGCTTAACTCTTCTTCGTTTCTATCTATGCCTCCCAGCCCTTCAAATCCCTTCAAAAAGAAAACAGCCTTACTCAATACATTTTGGTTCTCAGGAATCTCTCCAGTGCTTTCATAAAAGCAACAAATTAAATCATGACTTGCATGAAAAGTAATAGCATACTAGAAGACATTTTGAAAGTTTTTTTGCCTACTATATCAAACACTGTTGAATATCACTTGAAACAGGCTTTAGATTTTGCTCACTTATGATTACATAAGTTATTCCATGCCTTTCTCCTCTTCTTTTCTCCCATCCGTGTTATCTTATGCATGTCATAAGTAAGTCATTGTTGGACCCAGAGTGTTTGAACATGATTTCAGTACTTGGGAAGGGGGCAGAACCCCTGACCACTTTTGCCAGCTGAACCCACGAAACAGAAGCACATCGTGCTAAGACAGAAACATGCAGTCTCAGAATATACACCCCATTTTATTCAGAGATAATTATGAAGCTCAAAGTCAACTGTGAAAACTTGTTTCTTGGTCCTGTTAGGATAGAACCAGGACATGGCTTTGGAAGGAAGAACATGAGGTCTAAAAAGGCCAGTGAAAGACTGGGGAGCTTCTCTGAACCATCACACTGAAACTTTACAGATATTACTACAAAAATACAGATTTTTGGGCACAAAAATTCTCTTGTAATTTTTTCTAAAATGTAGTAAAATGAGATTTCACATATGCATCTTAACAGTTACACATTCAGGCTCTCTGGACAGGTTTACCATGGCTAAACTTTGGATCTATTTAGCTTGGTCCTGCAGTACCTTGGCTAGATACCTCATCTAAACTGGAAACTGGTGCTTCTGACAGCACCATGGTGTGCTGCTGAAGGACTACAGACAGCAATTGCTCCCTGCAAATTGGGGAACTTGGGCTCTAGTGCTGGACAAAAAAAATGACTGGTTTTAGAAATAGAATCATAGAATATATAGAGTTAGAAGAAACCTGTAAGGATTATCAAGACCAGCTCCCTGCTCCTCACAAGACTACCTAAAACTAAACTACATGATGGAAAACATTACATATGTAAACTTCTTTATCAACCCTAATCTGACCTTTTATTAAATAAAATGAAGGTCAACTCATGTTTTGCAATGAAATTGCCAATGTTATGATTTTGTTTCTGTGACTATATACCAAAATATTGTTCTGTAAAAGAGTTTTGATAGTGTACAACTACCACAGGAAGTTTGAACTTACTGGAATATGCTTGTGCATTGTTTTATTCTTGAGATTTGGTCTTGAATAAACTGCAGGTCTTTGTAGCCAATTATCTTTTCCATAGAGGAAACTGTACTGATAGCTTGCACATAAGAAATACAGGGATCTTCTCTGAAAGTGATCCAATCAGGCAGCTTTCCAGAGAGTGCACTACTAGAGTTCAGTTTCTTCAGTAAGATCAAATTGTTGATTCACTCATGTCTTTGTATAGTCATACTCGAGCATTCTAAAGGCCAGGCTGTCTCATCACAAACAATGTTCCTTTCCTACTGAGTATCATCAGGCAAACAACACCTTTAACTGTTCCAGCTGGTACAAGACCACTGCCATGCAGCAACACAAGATTGAACTTTGATGTTTGCTGGATATTGCTTTGCACAGCTTTTACTCAGAATCAATATGAGTCTGCTCTTTGCTAGTTATCTCTAGCAAATTCTGAACTATTTCTTAAAATTACACTGGTTACAAATTATTGGAATCTGCCTGGACATCACAAGCAAAGGTGAAAGAAAGTTATACACATTCAGTGTGTGGAATTCAGGGTAGGGTTGCAGACATTGGGTAATCAGGAAACTTAAATTCTTCACTTCCATGTCTTTTGTGCCTTGTAAATACTCTGAGTTCTGTCAAAATGCCAGGACACTGACAGAAGACTTCAGCTAGTGATTGTTCCAGAAGTACGGAGATAGTGGTCACATATGTAGACTTCATGGATGTTTTTTGAACTTTGTGTGGAGATTCCATATTCTCAAATACATTCACTTAAGGAAAGGATCACAGTTTCAGGGTGGCTGAAGAAGCCAGAAGAACTTCTGTTCTCTGATGCGTACCCTTTTCCATACATTCAGTCAGTTCCTAAATATTTTTAACTGCTAAGGTTACAAAATCCTTGCTTAATGAAAGCTCAAACAGGACAGGCTTAGCTTGGAAAATACCTCATCGGTACTCATGGATAGTGGTTGTAGTACTTAAACTGCCCTACTCTATATACCAGTGTTTGAAGATTTCTCATATCTTATGGTCATTGGCTCAGCTCTGGGAGAAAACCAGATCACCCCACTTAGACTTGAATCCCTGATTAATAACTTCCATAAAGGCCACTGGCATTTTCTATGAAAGCAACCTGTCCTAAAAATTATTCCCTGAGCATTTTATGTTTTTTAACTTGAATTCTCCTGCTCTCTTTTCTTTGTCTTTTATTGAGCCCTATCTTTTAACTGTTTCTTTTGAAGGAGCTAATATCAGACAGGTAAACAAAATAACTTTTTTTGTATTTTTTTTTAATTTTATTTTTTAAATCAACAAGCAATATCTATTTTAGAGACTGGGGTGATAATTCTGTGACAACACTTGCACACCAGAGATAGAATGCAGTGCTTTTGGCTGGAACATGAAGTTGTCAAACTTCTTCACTCAAGTAGAATGAACATATAAGCTGATACAGTTTTGCAACTTTTGTAAAAACTGTAGTATATTGTTGTCCTTTTGCAGCCAATAATTACAAGTCAGTTGATTAGACAGTTGATATAGAACTAGGAGAGAGTGAACTGCGCGAGGATCATTTTCCTTGTTTTAAGAAGGCCTACAGTTTAAAATAGCATCAGGTTTGTCTGTTTAGGGAGATTTCTCACAGTTACATTAGTTAGAGCAGTGCTTTTACCACACAGACCTCTCATTGGAAATGATGGCATATAGGTCATCTATATGTCTCCAGCCACAGATAAAACCAAAACATTTGTTTCGTATTTCGTATTTAATTTTTAAAATGTTGGGGAAGAGAAAGGCCAATGTAGAGTATTTTAGTACCAAATATTTCCTTCGTAAAGGAAATTTCAGCTGTGTTTCTGCTTCATCACCAGCTGATGGTTGCTTTAATAATTAAAAATCTTCCTCAGTATGAATATGATTTGTATCCAAAACTCCTGTGATATACTTTAAAAATGTTTAGATTTGTGTTGAATCATTATTTGGACTCATTAAATGACAGTATTAAGATAATTATGCGCTCTAGCTTTAATAATTGCATTTGAAGCAAATAATTCCAATTTGTAATATATATCTTAATGATTTTGTCTCTTCTCTAGTTTGCTTTGTTATTTTCATTGAAATTGGCCCTGTTATTTCAATAGTTATTTTCTAATAGATGACCGAGTGTGTCATCTAGGATGTTTCATTTCCAAGGGCAAGGAAGGCAATCCTATGCAAAATCATTGTAGAGGGACTGTTTAATAACATGACAAATACTCTAAGGACCATTTTCAAAATACTTAATTTCCTCTGTACCAGGCTGCAAATGATGATTTCTGGCTCTGAATGGGTTTTTTGGATTTCAATTTTTTCTTTGTTGTGGGGATGGGGTGGTGTTTGTTTCCTAGTTTATTTCTTTGGTTTATGTGGAAGCTTCATTATTTATAGTTTCACTTTTCTAAAAAATGTCCTATATAGCCTGTCATAAAATAATACAGTTTTTTAATTACATGTGATTTGTGCTTGAAATAAAAGGATACCTACTTGCAGTAACTCTTAACACACATTTAATATGTCTTTCCACTCAAGTGATGCAGTGGTATTTAATAGAATGGTAGTAGAATAGAAGTGGTATTTTAGTAGAAATGATAGTTTCAGGCAGCCAAGATACTTGATCAATAAATTCTGTTTTCATGGGTGTTTTTGCTTTGAGCTATTGTTGCGGAATGCACTGAAATGTTGTATGCCTAAGAAAGTTACAGTGATAACTGCATTGCTAGCAAGCACATTGAGAAGATAGTTTTCCCTTCACTGCCAGATGATACTATGACTAAGAAATATTACTGTTTGGAGTAAAAGAAGGAGTAGAACCCAGACTGAATAAATAAAAGTAAATTTAATGGATCATGTCTTTTTTCTACAGTGGGTGCTATGGAATCTGTTTGCAAATGGGAAATTTGGTTTTCTTACAGCTTAAGTTTATTATACAATGACAGACTTCAAAGAAATAAAATATAAAATGTATAAAATGCTTTTAAAACTATTATGATTGTCTATTACTGTCTTTGTAAGTTAAAAATTTTATAAAACTATAAAATTTTTCCCTCTTTGTTTTGTGAAAATATAACTTTGCAGTAGCCTGGTAAATCCAGATAATTCCATCACAAATATTCTTTTATGAAATGTGCACACTTTTTCCTTTCCCTTTTTCTTTCGTTTTTCCTTTCTCTTTTTCTCTTGTTCCTTGTTCCCAAGACCATCTCTCCAGAGGTGATGATTTTTTGATGCCAGAATATCAGGTAAAAGTGGGCATCTATATGTAATTTTAAGTCAGTAATGATTTGACTATATATTCTCATACTAGAAACCTGGCTCGTTCAGTTCCTGAGGCTGTAACAGTTCCTCTTTGCTACTTTTGTCAATAACTGTTTGAATAACTTTGTTACATTGTGCCCTGCTGGAAGCCTTCTAAAACTGTTCCATCTGTTATAGTTGGTATATTTTCTCCTTTACTCTTATCTTTTCTCTTTTCTGTACAGGTGATTTCTATTCACTCCTTTCTAAGCTGCTAGGAGAAAGGGAAGATGTTGTGAATGTGCATAAGCATAACCCTACAGAAAAGGCAGAATCAGATCTTGTGGCAGAGATTGCTAATGTAGTCCAAAAGAAGGACCTTGCCAGAGAGATCACAAATCATGATGAAAGGGACAATACTATTCTTGTCAGAGACAGAATGTGGAAATTTCACAGACTAGAGTCTACCCTGAGGCCACCAGAGAACAGGCATTTCTCTTTACAACAGTCTAAGCTTGGTGAGGGAAGCTGGGAAAAAGAGCATAAAGGAGGTGGGTCTGGGTTAATTTATCCAGTGAAATGCAATGTAAGAGCTGTGATCCACATTAGCAAAATCTGAAGGGAATTTCAGTGGAGGATTGAAAGCATTTTACATGATGTTCTTCCTAATTATTGAAATATTCTCCCTCTACTTAGAGGTATTTCACTGGGGTTCTTTCCCCCTCCCTATGTGAAGAAAGAATGTGTGCTGATGGTACAACACCAGTACTTCTTGAACAGTACAGTATCATTTTATACTCTTAAGACTTTTACATGATGATTATATATTGATTACACTAGAACAAAGTACACATAGGATATAGTAGTCACAGGAAGTAAAGAATTTATTACAAGTAACTACTGTAAAATGGTCACTGGAATAATCAATAATTTTTATGAGTTTGCTGATTACCTTGATCTGTCAGATATGCAATTTTATAAAATTTGTTGCTGTTACTCTATCAGATATTTTTCTCTCTTTCAGAAAGAATGGTAGGTAATCCTGGAAAATTCTTCAGAAGTAAAATTTTCTGCATATTGATTTCAAATTGAGCTTCACTCTCCAGATAGTCTTGTACAGGCTGTTTTATTGTGCTAGAAATAGAATGTATTCCCTTCAGGTTTCTATGACAGCAGAAACCATGGAATTACTGTGTTTGCTTTACTTGCATTTTGGTCTCTGTGATATTGACTGCCCTTAGCCTTACTTGCTAATGTGGAAAGCCAGATAATGCAGCATGTGATGAGTATCTCATAAAAGAAGCTGATATGTGTGCATGAAAGCCATTTTTACCCATAAGCTGTAGCAACACATGCCAGCTTTTATGTTGCACCACCCTGATTGATGTTTCCAAGTACTTCTGTACACATATATGTATCATCCATCAACCATTTGATTTTTATTTTGAATGTTCATAATGTTAACATGTATTGTGTCTGTTTATATGAGGTTCTGTTACAGTGTTTAAGCTCACCAAAATATTGGGTTTGTATTTGAAAGAAAACCAAAGATGAGGACTTTCCGGTGTTATGCGATCCAGATAAATAATAGCCTGTCAAATAGGGCAAAAAAACAGGTGTAATGTTACTATGTGCCTGAGATATGTGTAAATCTTAAATAATTCCATAAACCTCACTGGAATTAAATATTCAGGAAAGTAATGTGGATAGCATTTCTAGAAAAGCAGTTTCTTCAGTTTAGACTAATAACATGTGGTGCATACAAGGCAAAGAAGAAAATTGCTTTCTATTTTCACTGATCCAGAGGAGAGAATGTCAGTGAGCTGAATAAATGGCTTAGTTTGGTTACCTTGTAGCATGAATTCTAACTACAGAAAGAATTTGCTTGGATATGTCAGTAGCCATGTATTCATTTGGGGAGAGTTTGTTGGTGGAGGACTAGCTAATAAATGAATTTTCAATTAATGCAGTTTTGAGGTATAGGAAAAAAAACCCTGAAGTTTCCTTAATTAATTTCCTAAATTAATTTCCTTAATTTTTGGAGGTGTTTTTTTATGCTTGTAATACTTTAACTACAGAATTCTTGACCTGCAGAAGTTGTCAGTACTATCTTTTGGCAAAAGAGTTTTTCTAGCAATAAAATCTTTAAGCATATATTTAGTTTCTTTTTAGGGAAGTATTTACATATTTAAAACAAAATCTTCCATAAGAGAATTTTCCTCCTCAGGGGAAGAAGTAAAGTTATCTTGATTTAATAAAAAAATTTTCCCCCCTTGTAAAACCTTTGTTGTGTTGAATTGAAAAAATTCTCAATTTTTTAGGACAAGATTCTGCTGCTAAATTAATGTCATTTAACTGTTTAAAAATCACCAGTATGAAAATAGTTTAATATTTTTAGTCATGCAAATATTCCAATTTTTAACGTGTAATTGGCCTGAAATAGCAAGAGGCTAATGCAATAAGTAAAGTTGTTAAAAATGTTCAAACCTTATACTACTGTTCTTCCTGTGCTGTTGTTAGCTTGTTACCCTAAACCGGTCACTAATCTGTTAGGTTGTTTAATATCACTGCAACTAGTACAATTATACCATCTAAGTAAGTCAAAGAGTGTCAAGGAGTCAAAGAATGAAGTCAAGGCGTTCAAAACTCCTTTGTGCAGTGCTTAATTAAATTTGTCAAGATTTAAATGAGTGCTCTGATGGCAGGGAGTAAATGCAACTTGGCTTAAAGTTTGCAAAGTTAAAAGCTAGAATGATCTTCCAGGAAATTCTGGACAGTAAATTGCAATTGTGTCAATAAATAAGGCTTTCGTCTTTCACTTGTTTAGAATGTTGATCGCATGTTCTAAATGTAGGTATTTCTTTCTTTTTAATGGAAGGAAGGACTCCAAGTTGAAAGGTAGTTTACTGGTACCTAGTTTAGAGATCTCATTTACAACAAAACTGGTGATCTTGTTTTTTCTAAGTAATTATAAATTACTCCAGTGGGAAAAGTAATTTTCATTAGTCTCTTTAGAAACTGTTTCATGGACCACTAATTCTTGTAGGGAAATAGTAATAAATCTTAGATAAAGGAAGTCTAAATTTAGTGAGTTTTTATTAAAAAGCTAGTTGCCTTGAGATAAATATGTATAAAGGACTTTCAGAATGGACTTGCAAAGAAAGAGTAAAATACAATACTAATTAACCAATTTTGAAAAAATGTGATAAAATCTAAAGATTGTATTGAGGCTGGGACTCTTGCGATTAGATTGTATATCACTGTACATTCACTTTATTGTTTTGATCGATCAGAAATCTTTTATTCCTTTAAGAATAAATATTTTCTATTTTATAGTATGTGTCTTCTGAAAAACTTGAATAGTCGCCAAAATTTAGTTCCTATGTTTAGACTTTTTTTTTTCCTAGCTTTTTGAATAAAAGGCTCAAAGGCCTCTGTAATATGAAACATGGACAAGCTTTCTAGAGTTTAACATAAGGTGATATGGGACGAGCAAGTGAGGAAGCAGACTCTGAATTTCCATTCTTCTATTCCTTCCAAAATCTAAACAACTGTGAATATGTCTGGCACTGCACCTGCTGTGATCAACTTAGCTGTATAGAATTATGGATATGTATAATTTTTTTAACGGCTTTTCCTTTAGCTTGCAGTTTTTGTTCAGCTAAAATTTCTACAGGGTAGGATTTCTTGTTTTGCGAGTTTCTGATTACTGTCCTGGATACACTGTAGTTGCTGATAGCTTTTAGGTTTCTTTTAGTTCACCTACTCCAGCTATGTTATTGCAGTTCAAACAGGTAAAACATCTCCAAGTCTACAGCAGGTTTTCAGCACTAGTTTCATATTCCTCTTGTATAGGTTCTAGAGAGTGACTTTCCCTCCACTGCATTCCTGTTGTTACACCTCAGACTACCTCTCTTCCAAGTAAAATGCAAGATGAGGGTATTATCAGGACAGATGGGTTGCACAGGTGGCTTAAAGATTTTATAGACTGTTTCCCATTAATTTTACCTTTCATTGGAAAATCACTTCAGGTGAAAGTGAATCCTCTCAGATTCCTTGGGTGCTGTGTTCTAAGGTCTGTGATCTGCCTTCTTTCAAAGCAGGATTCCCTGGCTCTTTTTTAATTTGGATATCTGTTTCACCTGCCTAGATGGTACCTCAGTGATTGGTGTTTAGGATCACAGCAGAACTCACAAACTCTGGGTGAACTGAAAGTGGCAAAGTAAAGCATGGTTTCTTGCAAGCACACTGACTGTTAGTGAAGTGACTCCAGTTTCACATAACTTCAAACAAATTGTTTCTTATTTGCCATCAGTTTGTCTATATGTGTCTACATGCAATTATGCATTGTAGAAATACCTGAATTATGCTCAACAAATCAATTTTGAAAAGAAAGTAGTGGTGGATCTCCTAACATGTAGAACAAATGTTCTGATTTTTCTTCGTCACTTTTTATTTTATCAGAATCAGTGAGATCTCTTTTGCCATTACATTTTTTATTTTTGATAATCTAGTTCGTTTGTCTCTTAATATACTGCCAGAGCCACACAAGAGCAACCTCTTCCAAATAGTATTTAAGCAGATGATCTGTGAGAAATTAATCCTTGCAGTCAAATCTCTTCAACTTTTCAAATATTGAACAGTTTGTGCCTTTTATCCTTATCAGTCTACTTTTGCATAAGAGAGGTTGAAGAGACCATATTTTTAGCCTTTTATGTTAATATCTAAAACTAAATTTCTCTCCCTTAGTTGAGTTTTACAGTCTTCTGTAGAAAAAGAAGTCTTCTTTTCTTAGTGTTAAAAGCTTTAATAGAAAAAAAATATTAGTATTTATTAGGCAGTTTTTAATAAAACACTGATAGTTAATATTTAAATTTGCCTGCTGATTTGAATAGTATATTTTTGTAATCTTTCAGTGTAGAAAGTATTTACAGAGCTGCTAAAACTTCTAGAGTCTGTATACATGTATCTTTATAAGATGGAGAAAAGAAAGGAGTCAAAAGCAGTTTTGACATTTCTGTCATCTGTACATCTGTTGCCAGTGATTGTGCATGCTTTATTATGTTAAAACTATGCTTGGAATTAAACTGCAATGCATTGAATGGAAATACTGCATGTAGGAAAATGTCCATGTAATTCCCAGTACTCTGAACCAAATGCCAGTTAAACATATTTGGATTCTTTTTACAAATATGCTACATGGTTATTTTCTTTCTTTCTTTCTTTGGTCAGATTTCCACATAGCAGAGGCTGTGGAGTGGCCTGGGTTAGACCTCAAACTAGGCCAAGTTTCTGGGTTGGCTCTGGACCCTGAAAATAACCTAGTTGTCTTCCACAGAGGTGATCATGTTTGGGATGAAAAGTAAGTAGAGATCCTTGCCAAATGGTGAGTTAGAAGGCTGAAATCCTGTGTGCTGTTTATATAAATTCTCAAGGAAATACAGATTAAAGTTCTTTTTCTACCTAAAAATTTAGCTACTTGGCTGAAAGGGCCTTTCTGAGACTCAGAATAGAAATGGTGACTGACAATTCAAGATGATGAGTTATTAGATCTTTAGACAGTAAGAATGTGTCTCCAGAGGAAAAGAACATAGTACATTAGGTCCTTAAACTGTATGAACATGTTGGTATGATATTCATGGAGATTGTCTCCACCTCTCCATGTCTCTTAGCAGGAATAATTAGCCGAGTAAATAATGTTTTAGTATGGTATGCTACAATTAGTACTTGGATTTAAGACATGGAAACCTGTGTCCAGTGTCTTCTTTGTTTTTATATACACTTTGAAAAATGCGATTGTTACAAGGTGCTCTCTCAAAACAAACTTTGTTCTACTCATTCAATAAAATTAGCTGCATTTAGCATCACTCAAACCAAAAAATGTCCAAACTTTGGAATGGTAGTCCTTCTAGTGTTTGTAAAGTGTTATAGTCATAGGTATATTATTTTAAGAACAGAACATTCCAATAAAGAGTACTTTATTTATTTTTACTGAGTTCTTACATATTTGATTTTTAAAACTGTATATGTCTTTATATGGATACTTTTGAAATTGTAACAGAATACTGGGAGGAAGTAGCACAAGCATGTTATGTGGTAGCCCTTTTAAATACACTCTTTAAAAAAATTCTCTTTTTTTTTTCTTTTTAAGCATTTGTTCTCTCTATATATAACTATCAGACTAAAGGGTAGGGCTATTTTCAAATCCTGACGAATTCATTTTAAGATAACATTGATAAAATAGGACAGTATTCTGAACATTATGATAACAAATTATGCTTAGAATAGTGTTTTATGAAAGAAAATAAGTTATTTAGGTTCTAAGCTAAATAACATAATGCAGCAAATAAGGCAATCATATTTATTCAAAAATCACATTTATTTCTCATACAGTAGTCTCAATGCACCAGTGATATCTCCAGCTCAAGTGTATATAAATTCAGACTACAAAATTTGAAAGGATGCATCATACAGCTTGTATTACTCAGACTTCAAGTATTCTGTAAAAGCTGTTTTTTTCTCCTACTCAGGAACGTAAGCACTGTTCTTTGTGTTGTTGAATAAAGAATTGTAAAAATATTTGAAAATAGGCTGATCCTTCTGAAATACGTATTTTTGAGTGTCTGGCAATTGAAATATAGCAATCCAGAGCACAAAACTTGAGTTTGAGATCCAGCAGTACTGGGAAAGCCTACAGATTTTAAACAAAACAAAAAAAATGAACATTCCCTAAACCAACAGGTCTGCATGATGAATCAACCATGTTGAGAGACAGATAGAACTTCAGCTTCTTTATGCTGTGGCTGCAAAAGAAAATTGGAATTGTAATATATAGTCTGAAAATCCATGTATGTACCACTTGTGCTCAGTAACACTACACAAGGCCTTCCATAAAGATAACTAATCATTAATTCCTAGTTCTCCAGGTTCTTCAAGACTTTGATCCCAAGTCTTTTTTTTCTTCTTCTTGTGAAGCATAGTTAATCAATGTATAGGAAACCTAGTGTTAGTAGTCATCTTAAGTCATGTGAACTACAACTCTGTAGGCCTTTTATATAGAGTGTGGTGATTTAAAAATCTGTTTTGAAAACACACCTGTTGTTAAGCTGTTGTTTCACATCATGTGGCATGAAGAAGAGGCACAGAGAAACGTGCTTACCCAGTCAGCCCTTCCTTTTTATCTTGGGGTACGTACATGGGCATTAAATTTGAGATCCCTTTCATGTGTTGTGATGAGGGTGTTCTAATTTTTCAAGGAAAAAGATGGTATTTGGAAGGGGTTTGTCATGACAATTGTGTGTGGAAGGTATAAGAAGTTAACTTTTATCATTAGCTGCAAATACACAGTTAATTTAATATAATATTCCTTACCAAACTGTAAACATAATAAATTAATAGCCTGAAAGCCCAGAGTTTATTTTCTGTTTCAATGCTTTACCAGCTTAGTATAGAAGCAAATTAAACAAAAATAATCTGTGCTGTTAGGCTGTGCACAAATATTTCCAATGCCTTATTAACATATGCCACAAGAGCTGGATCCTTATTCAGCTGAATATAGCTGGTTAAATGTTCTATGCTGTTGCAAAAGGTAACTTCAGTCTACTTTAGAGCACAAAAGTTATGTAGTGACAAGCCCCATAATACAGTAGCAGCATTGCAGTGGCTGTAGCAATCCTTCACCTTAAATAAGTAAGGTTCTTCTACAGCATTTTCTCTTCAGTTTCAGAGCAGTCTTTGCTATAAGCACCATGTGTTGTGTAAAATGAAAAAAATTAAAACTATTCAGCTGGCTAAGCAGTGAATCAACTGGAAGTTATTTTGCATTTTTGATGAAAAATGTATGCTATTTATCCAATTTATAAAGAACTTATTAGAGAATATAAGTTACATTCTTGTTACTGCATTCTTATCAAGGTAAGTAGGCTAAGCACAGTACCACAATGGTGATGGATATTGATCAAGAGTAGACTTCAGGGCTGTGCTTTCAAAGGTTATGAGTTTACATGGTCTGTCTAAATTTACTATGTAGCCCACAAGAAGGATACTATACTAGATTTAGCAAGAAATGGTTTGCATTAATGTGATGTGACCAGCTCAGAAGTAGAAACATAACTGGAATTACATTGAACTTTGAAATTAGAAGTAGTAGATATGTAGTGGGCAGTGGATTTTACTTGTCCTTTAGTATCAAAGTGCAGTACCAATCAGAAAACCATGTTTTAGTGCTGGGGAGGGAATAGAACAATATAATCCCCACATTTTAGAGCAATAGGACTACTGTGTTTAGTTGTTCTCTATGTGTGATTTTGGTCTTGCTGCTTATAAGGTAGAAGTAGTCAGCATTGTTTGTGTTCTTATTTATCAGTTAAAACAAAGGAACATAATCTCGAACACTAGGAAGAAAACTGATTTTGTAACATTTTAGTCATCCTAGAAAAGAAGTTTAACAGGGAGAAGATTAATGGAAGGTCACTCCCATAAACTCAAGTTCACCAGAATTTCTCTGCATACCATACAATCTCTTATGTACACTGAAAGCAGTTAGTTCTCAGAAGAGCTGGGAATAGCAGGAAATACTTGGGTGTCTGGACAGCACCGTTACTAAGAACCAAAATCATAACAAGGAAAGCCAATAATTATTTAAGTAGTCTAAATAGTCAGTTCTGGAGAGATACAATCATGTTGACTGTAAGGCGTGTTTCATTATCTGCCATCACTAAGTTTCTTTTCTGTGTTTATTTGTGTTGATTTTCTGCAGTTATCTATGTAGATTAAAAATAAGATTAGTTCAGTCTGTCCATTGTTGGTGCTCCAATTGTGGTCATCCGTAGCTAGAGCAAGCCCTTATATGTATTAGAATTCTTTTAAAATAAAGATTTAAAATTGAGAGAATTTTTTATGGCAGATTACTGTCATGAATACCAATGACTGTAAAAGAATATCACAGCACCTCCTGAATCATTTTCAAACATGAAGGTACAACACCAGTGTAGGTCTTTGTGTGTCATTACCATTTACACATTGTCTCCCTCTATATGATGGCAGAACTCTGGAGAGAGATCTAGTAGCTGTCACGTTTGGCTTAATCATTCATAGTCAAAAGGATTGTTTCCATCAGATATTATTTCTGCCAGAAGTTAAATAGTTACAGATAGTTACTATATGAAATGTCAGTATCTAAAGATTATTTTTTAATCATAGCCTATGCAGAAACTTAAACACATTCTGTATAGATTTTTTTGGTTATATATGAGGCCAATATTGCTTTTCCACATTAAAAATTCTAGACATATAAATATTTAATGTTATGGAGATGTGAGACTTTTAGAACTGTACAATGTATAGTTTTAACAGCTTTATTCATAGCCTTCTCTGTGACTACAAAGTATAATCTTGTTTACCAAGTAGCATCAATCATGGCTGGATTCCTCTTGGGATTAACAAATGGATTTAAAAATACAAAGTGGGAGCAGAGTCTTGTATTCATGAATTTTTCATTCACATCAAACACCATGGTCTAGCATTTAGCCTGAAATGTTGTTGAAATATTTTACACTCTGTTTACCTTCACTAAAAGTGGAACAGATATTTTAACAGGTTAGAGTAATAGCCAACTTCTCTGTAATGATACAGACAACTATATTTTTATTTTTTGGAAGCATATGATAATTTCATTCCTAGTAAATGTTCTCTGATTCTTAATATATGAAATAATGACATGTTCATTTTTTTTTATTAATATATTCCATTTACCCTGAAAATTGAGTGCAACTTTGAAAGACTAGGAGGGATGCATATAATATCCTACAGTCTTGTGTAAGCACTGTGAAAAAGATAAGAACCATAAGAACTAAATCTTGTAGTAGTAAGCTCTAGCAAAATATTGAACTGCATATGAAAAAAGAAAAAGCGGAAGATCCGCAAACATGCACAGATTGCCTTAGATGGTGCAAACTATACCTGGTCGTACTGGCAGGTATGCCCTAGTGATTACCTATATTTTTTGTTAGGCTGCATTGTTAAATTTTTCACTTCTGGGTTGCCATGGTAAGGAAATTATTAAAAAAAATTAAAAGGCTTTTTTACTTACTTGCTTTAGGACTATCTTCAATTGTTAATTTGTTGATTTGATGCTCCTTTAGTTTGGAAGTCATACCCTCAGTAGAAAATACAGACATACAACACTTAACTCTTACAGTCATACAGTGATGTAATAAGGTTTTTATTTAAAGAAAAAAGAACCCAGTAACCCCACACTGGAGCTGAACTACAAAACTTGGCTTTAAGTTGTGTGTATATCGTTCATTAGTAGAACCTTCTAATGCTCACTTTCTATTCAAATCTTTTTGTACAGTTCTTTTGACAGCAAATTTATCTATCAGCAAAGAGGACTTGGACCAATTGAACAGAACACAATTATTGTCCTGAATCCAAGTAATGCAAAACTGCTTCATTCCACAGGCAAAAGTCTGTAAGTTGGGTTGTTTTGCTCTTACTAATTGAACTAATATTTCCATATATTTTATGCCAAAGAGTCCCTAAATCCATTTTCGTATGTTTTATATTATATTTGTGCATTTATATACAATTACTCTAAGTATCTTCAAGTAAATAAATAAATAAATAAAAATTAATCAAATAATAAAATTAATTTGCCATCTTAATTTGCTATCACCTCTGCTTTCTTACAATTCATACAATTGTATTTACAAGCCAGGTTAGCAGAAGTGCAGAGCTCACGAATATTGTGCATTTCGTTATAAATGCTGAGTGAGGTATCTGAGATCAGCTGAATTTCATAACTGAGACACTCTTGTCAGGAAAATTTTAAGCTGTAAAGCTGTATTTTTCATTAAATGCTACATGTAGTTAATGTGTACAGCATTTGTTTTTGATCTGTAGATAAAAATGAGATCTTCACATCTATATCATTCTTCCAGAAAAATATTTTTAACTTCATTCTTCTACATTGTGCTTTCAGATTTTATTTACCACATGGTTTGAGTGTAGATAAAAATGGTAACTACTGGGTAACTGATGTTGCTCTTCATCAGGTATGTTTCTGAAGCTTTAGTACCAGAACCTTAATATTTTACTAAAAAATATTTTTATTTTCCTAGAGATTTGACATTGCTTATCAAGACCTGTTAAAAATAACATTAAGAATATGCCTACAGAAATTTATCCCTGTAAATTTACAGAAATGTACAACTTTATGGAATCTAGTTGTGTTGAATAATTTGCTACAAGGACATAGCATATAGAAATAATAGAATCATATACTCAAACCATAGAATCATGGTCTAAATTGGAAGGGACCTTAAAGATTATCTTGTTCCAACTGCCTTGCCATGGGCAGGGACAGCTTCCACAAGGCCAGGTTGCTCAGAACTCCATCCAGTGTGGCCTGGAACACTTTCAGAGATGAGGGAGCCACAGCTTTCCTGGGCAACCTCACCAGTGGCATCACCAACCTCGTGGTAGAGAACTTCCTCCTAATGTCTAATCTAAACCCTGTCCCTTGAAGCCATTCCCACTTGTTCTATCACTACATGCACCTTTACAAAGTCAATTTCCAATCTTTCTTGTGGGCTCCCTTCAGGAACTGGGAGGTCACAGTTAGGTCATCCAGAAGCCTTTTTTTCTCCAGGCTGAGCAATCTCAGTCTTTCCTCATAATAGAGGTGCTCCATCCCTCTGACCACCTTGGTGTCCCTCCTCTGGACTCTCTCCAGCAGCTCCATGTCCTTCCTGGGCAGGGCCCCAGGGCTGGAGGCAGCTCTGCAGGTGGGGTCTCACCAGAGCGCAGCAGAGGGACAGAATCCCCTCCCTCCCCTGCTGCCCATGGGACTCTGGATACAGCCCAGGACATGGTTGACCCTCTGGCTGTTATCAGCTCATGTCGAACTTCACATCAAACAACACCTTCTCCTCAGGGCTGCTCTCAATCCCTTCTCCTCCCAGCCTGTATTTGTGCTTGGGATTGCCCCAACCCAGGTACAAGATCTTGCACGTGGCCTGGTTGAGCTTCACAAGGTTCTCATGAAGCCCCTCTCTCTGGCCTTTAAGATCCCTCTGCAACTTTCTGCTATGTCTTTTGCTTATCAATGCACTTAAGTCTAAAAAGTGAACCTTATTGTTTGCTTTGTAATGACAGGAAATCTGTATTTTAAGCAGAAGTTTCCCAGAATCAGCACTATTGAAAAACTAATAATAATAGATATTATGGTCAATATATTAAGATTATATTTGGTATATAAATTTATTTTATACACAGGAGTTTTCCCCTAGGATATCTAGGTCTTAAGTTTCACCTTCCATAATTTTCCCTAAGTCAAGTTTCACCTTTTCTTTTCCTTTTGACTAAAAAAAAGGTTTTCAAACTAGGAGCCAATGACAAAGAGCCACTGCTGATCTTAGGAATGGCTTTTCAACCAGGCAGCGACAAAAATCATTTCTGTCAACCAACTGATGTGGCTGTGGACCCGATCACTGGCAACGTTTATGTCTCTGATGGCTACTGCAACAGTCGGATTATTCAGTTCTCTCCAAATGGACTGTATGTGATGCAGTGGGGAGAAGGTACGGTCAGGGCTCTTGGTAATTTACCCATACTGCTGTTACCGTGAACTCATCATGAACCACAAATTGCTGATGTTACTGTTGATTTTTTTTAATTAATTTCTATATCTGAAATACCTTCCGGACCCTACATGAATTTCTGCCTTATCTTTGCTTCCAGACTTCCTCTTGGAATTTTTCTTTTCCTAAACATAGAAGAAAGGAATAATTTTTTGCCAGATTTATGCTGTGATTTCATCTATTTTAAGTTTTCTGAATAATTACATTTCTGCCTGACTCAGATTTATGTATCACTCCAACTATGCTGAATATTCTCAGGAAATTGCAAATTCTAAATTTGGGATTTATAAAGAGAACACACTAAGCTGAGTTATCTGCCTAAGTGCTAGGAGAAAGCAAGCTGGCCACAGTCTTTTCCCAGAATTACATTGCGTTATGTGGCATATTGCCATTTCTAAGTAAAACTGATAGTTTCAGTGTGTACTTTAACACAAACTTGGGGTCTTTTTATTGCAGAGACTTCTCTAGGCAGATCCAGGCCTGGACAGTTTCGTATCCCCCACAGCTTAGCCCTGATCCCTGACTTAAGTCAGCTGTGCATTGCAGACAGAGAAAATGGTCGAATTCAGTGCTTCAGGTTGGAGACTGCGGAGTTTACAAGAGAGATCAAACACAAAGCATTTGGAAGAGAGTTGTTTGCAGTTTCATATGTTCCAGGTAATCTTTTTTTCTTGTTCTTCATATTTCAAGTACTTGTTTTGTGCCAGCATGGCCATGTTATTTCCTGAAGTGCTGTTGTGCTATCTTAGGACATTTATTCATTATCTTCCAGAGTAGTCCTGATGCAATGGAAAATTTGAGAACTACTCGTTTTCCTACTTGCAGATGAGGGAAGCTTGCACCTAATTTCTGCTTCTAAAAAATGATTGATTACTTCCTAAATGTGATGTCAGCAAGCAGATGATCTTGCTGCTTCCTGGTGACTACACAGTTAATCGGTTAATAATGAATTATTATTGATAATAACATTTCTTGGTACTCACTTTGAACTCCATTGAAGAGGGCAAAATTAAGATCAAATTATCAAGAAGGGTTTTTGATTTCATAAAACAAAATAACTGAAAGCAAACAGAAAATATTGTGGTTTTTAATATCAGTCTGATTAACAATTACTGTATTAAATTTTGGGATTAGATTTTTAATACTGATACTGAAGGTAAGGTAAATGTTAAGAACGGGAAGAGGAATTTTGGCATGTTTGGTTCCTGACTCCTTAATGTCAAATTTAATCATGTTTCTCTCTTTTGCATCTGCCAAGAATGTAAAAAAATGCTAAAATATTCTGGATGAGATGCTTGGTATCTATCTGTCTCTGACAGTGGAAAGAGGCATTCTGAGAGTATGTATAAGCCTGGATGCATTTTGTAGTCATTCCTCTCCTATTCACCATGCATCTACAAACCCTTTATTTAGCATTTTTAAGAGGTAACCTCTTATCTCTTCTTCATTGTATCCTTCTGCAAGTATATAAATTCTAATATATATATATATATATATCTATATATAAATTCTAATCTCATTTTGGACTGACTTGTATTGTCTGGTTCATTGCCTTTCCACTACTGCAGGCTCCAGAAGTTCATTACCAACCTTTTTTTTTTTTTTTTTTTTTTTTTTTTTTTTTTTTTTTAATATATAAAGTGACCAAGTTTCATTGAGTGCTTCTCAATCTCAGAATTTTGGGAGTTAATAACAATTCCACACTCCCCCAGTCTGGTGCTCCTCCATCTTGCTTTATCCTCTTCAAACCAAAGAAGACCAGCCACCTTAGTCTCTCCCCATAAGCTATTTAATTGCTTCAGCCCCTTGAGTATTGCATTTGCCTTTCTCTTCCAGCATCTTTAGCTTCATTGGAACCTTTCTGAGATGCATAGAGTAAAAGAGCACTCAGTACTCAATATGTGTGCATGCTGAGTTTTGCATAGTGTAGAACTTCCCCTCCATTACTAATTCTCCTCCCCATGATGCCAGACATTCTACTGAAATTTTGTCTGACATTATACATGGAGGTGGAGATTTTAGGAATCTTTTAGGGATTTCTTGGAAATGTCTCTCCTGAGCTGTAACTGCCAGTTCCAAATTCAAACACCACATAGGCATGGTCTAGATGATCTTTTAGAAGAGACATCACTTTACATTTGTCTTTGCAGAAGCTCTTCTGTCATTTGTTTAACAACTTATTCTTATAAAAAGATCTTCCTTAGTTTCATCAAGCTTTTGACTTTTCTGCAGAACTCGGTTATCTTCCTCAGACTGCTGGATGTCATTGTTCACTCTGTTTTTCAGTCATTGGTGAAAACTATTGAATAAAATTTCTGACTGATCACTTCAAGATCACACTACTCAGACTTTTCTGTCCTGAAGAATTATAAGTTCTGCCCATAAGCTTTGCTCTTTGCTTCCTGTTCATTAGTGGATCTTTCATTTAGCCCTTTGATAACTCACATTCAATAACCTCTGATACACTACCTCATCAAGAGATTTCTGAAAGTGCAGGTATGTCTATAGAATCTGCTTGCCTGTGTGCTTTTTCTCCCTGTTCAGAGCGAAAGCTTAACCCTTACAGAAGGCATACCAACTTGCTATGACAGGGCACACTTACCCATGTCTTATTCTTCATTATGGGTGCTACCATCTTACTGGAGATGGATGCTAGAATTGTGTTTGCAGGCACCCTTTTGAGTCCTTTTAGTTGGATATTACTTCAGCATTCTGCTAGTCTTTTGGAGAAGTGTCTGTTTGGAGTGCTGGGTTACTTAATTTGGCCTGAAATCTATGATTTCACATTTGATTTCCTACTGAATTTGAGTGAATGCTGTCTAAACCTCATGCATTACTAACCTCCAACTTGTCCCACACCTTGTGCTTCCAGTTGAATTGTCTCCTCTGATCTCTTTACCAGGAAAAAAAATTAGTGTTAGAAACTTCCCAACATATTAAATAGATAAAACTGACAAAACCAATTTCTTTGCCATATAATCCCTGAGTTCTCTTGAATTACCAAAATATGAGTATTGGTCTAATACTGATACTCAACTGTGACAGACAAAAGACTCTCTAATGATTTAAAGTTAGAAAGTGTATGTTTATTCAATGCTGGGCAGCAGTGTGAGGTAATCCTCTAATACACACTGCAAAATCACAGGTGATCACAGAGTCTATTTATTGGTGAAGGATTCAAACAAATACATATTCATAATAACAGCCCCTCCCATCACCCACTTCTTATGGTAATTAGCTTGAATAGCTATTAAGCGTGCGTGATTGACTTCTTAAATTAGTCTGGGGTTGTTTTTATGGGGAGGGGTCTTAAAAGGAGGAAGTAAGGCTAGTCTTCCTCACCCTAAACTCTTGACCTTTTCTATCACTGACAATACAAATGATTTCTAGGGATAGTCCAATTTTCCAAAGAATGGGTTTCTGGTTGCATTGTCTATGTTCCTTTGGATCTGCTCACTAGTTTTGTCTTTTCCCATTTTAAGCGCAGCTGAGCAAACATGAAATGACAGACAATTAATTATTTAAGTTTCAGATAACTACTCCCTTCTAACTTTTAATTGTTTTCAGCAAGGTAACTAAAATCCTAGTTTTCTAAGATTAGTGTTTCACTCCTTTCGTGGTCCCACTGACTCCCCAGCTGACCTTCTGCTTTTGATGCATTGAAAGAACTTTTTGCTATCAGGACAATCATCCATAGCAAAGCATTCTTCAGATTATTCTTTTTAAATCTTCACATTCCTTTTCATTTAAACTATATATAAAATATTGCCTTGCTGGTGGTTCTCATTTGAATAAGTGTGCATCTCTTAAATGACAAAGTTTCAGTTAGTTGCACCTCACTTAACTTTCCTCCTGTAGTTTAGTTTCTTGTTATCGTTCTGTCTCTCAGACAGCCTTTTTTTTTTCATCTAAACCATTACAGTTCCATCTTCACTGCAGTTTGCTGTGTTTGGATTCTTAAGGCAAATCTAATGTTGTTGCAGGCGGTCTTCTCTTTGCAGTCAATGGAATGCCTTATCCTGGAGAGGCAGCATCAGTGCAAGGATTTGTGATGAACTTCTCTACTGGAGAAATAATTGATACTTTCATTCCACTTAGAAAGGTAGAGTATTACACAGACTGCCTGTTGCATAGAATTATATATATGAGAATATTGGTAACATTGTACTTTTCCAATTTCCATAAGACTATTGCAGGAAATAAGATGTTTCATTATGTAAGGTGTTAAAAAGGAATTCTTTACAGTACTAAATAAAAACACTAGAATTTTGGGTCTTAGCTTCTACATGTGGTGCACATTTAAAAATTATACTAACTACTATGTTAGATGCCTTTAGATGATTCCTCCAGATAATATCTGCAGACAGGATAAGCCTACTTTATTATTGCCAGTACAGTTCTTAAAAGTTAATTTAAGAAAATAATGAAGGAATTGAAATATTCATATATTTAGATGCTAGTAATTTGTCAAAAAAGTAGAGTTTATTCCTAAGCAGAAATAATATACAACAGTGTAGTTATAGCCCTCTTTAGAGAATACTAGTGTGTAAGTTAAGGCTAAATGATCTTCATGCAGTATTGTACATAAAAATTGTGTGGGTTTTTTAACAGTTTCTATATATTGTGTTAGACTAAAGAATGAACGTTAATATTCCCACTTGGTACCACATACCCTCTTTATTTCCAGTCCAACTTTAAATTATATTTAGAGGTTTTTTCCTGAGTTTAGCAAATAGCTAAATAGCATATGAACTTTAACAAAAACTAGGTGTGTGGGCTTCAAATCAAGAGTCTTTATTTTTGAAAATATATATTTCAGCTGATAAAATGGAAGGTAATAATATTAATAGAAATAATACTATTATAAATTTTTTTAGCATTAATGCATGGAATAATCTCCCTGGAGAAGGCAAGCATTCAATAGAAATGGGATTCCTCTCCTTTCACACACTGGGGTTTCACACCAGCACATGCTTCGTTTTCCAGTCTGAAGCAGGATTGAATATGACCAGGCTCAAGTTAGGGGTTAAGGAGGTGTCATGAAAGCATAGACAGTTAAGGGTAATCTGTGACTGTTTATCTTCACAGAGCTTTGAGATGCCACATGATATTATTGCTTCAGAAGATAGAACAGTATTTGTTGGAGATGTTCATGCCAAAACAGTGTGGAAGTTTGCATCTGCTGAAAGTATGTTCTTTTTGTTCTTAATATCCTAACTTCACATTTTGTACCTTCAGGTCAGTATCACTTATCTTGTATGCCTAGCCAAGAGCCTGGTGGCATAGCTAGTGATTTAAATGCACTACAAGCTTCACCTGCAGCAGTTGTGTGCTGCTGCTCAGTTTTCATTCAAAGACTGTTCTTCAGCATTGTTGTGTGCTCTGTCAAAGAGTCCTGGGCACATGAGGACTTGTCACAGAAGGAATCAACATACATTTGCCTTATGCATCCATTGTCAGTGCATGCTTAAACATAAGTTTAATTACTCTAGTATTTTAGTAATTTCAGTGTATTATTTGCTGAGAGCTCAACTACTTCCTGTGAGGTTATCATGCAGAAAACCCCCAAGATATGAAATAAAATCACAGGTCAACTTTAAAATTATATTCATTTCATTGGGAGCGTTTGCCACTAGAAAATTAATCTAGTATAATTTGAAGTCCTATTTCCATGCAGAGAAAGCACTTGCCAATTTTAATCTAGTAACCCCCAAGGCAAGCAGCCTTACTTCAGGGAGAGGAATGTGATTCATCAGATAGCAATTTAGTAGGATTCAGAGAGAAGTTAAATGTTTAACAGGAAAAAAAATATAATCCTCTGCTCTATTATATGGAATAAAAGAAGTATGACAGACATAAAGTCTTAGGCTTCAGGATTTTAGTCATCCAGTAAGAGCCTGCTGCTATAAATGACTAAGATAGTTGTTCTTTATTTGTCTTGTTTATAATTAATGGATTTTCCTTGGGGGCATTTGGTATCAACTGCTCTTCATAGCAGCAGACTGGATCAGATAAATTGTAATTCTTATTGGATATGTTTTTATGTGCAGCTAGTAAACTGAACATGAACAATTCTTGGCTTTTATTCAAAGAAACATGAGAATAAAAAAGTAATAGAATTTTTACAGGTTAGATGGGGGAAGTCTTTGTATAAAATTTTGTTTTTACTTTTTGCTGAAGCATAAAAGAGCAGTAGCTAAGAAACCCTGATTCAACCAGCCTTTAATTCACTATAATTTTGTTTATAATAAAGTTTTATTTTTGTGAGAATCTATAGGCATATGCTTAAAATATTTCTGCTTCATAAAAGCAGATTATTGCAAGAAACTTCCATGAACCGAACTCTTCCTTTTTTTTCTATGGCCTTGTGAGCTACTGAATAGTTTGTATTGACTCTCCATGGTGAAATTCAGGTGTTGATGAGAATGTTTACTGTAGGATTGTACTGTACATTTGAGAAAGCTAGCAGAAAAATGTCACGGAGTGACTTTCTGAAATATCAGTTGTCCTGAAGAATGATTTTGTTTTACAGAAATGGAACATCGGTCAGTTAAAAAGGCTGATATTGAGGTACAGGAGACAAAAGGTTAGTCTGATTCATAATGAAAATGAAGGGATCAATCAGTATGTTCACATAGACTAGGACTGCTTCTGCCAAGCTGGAGGGGAAAAATGCTGACTAGTTTGACTGTTTTGTTTTTTGTGAGTTCCTATAGGAAGCACTAGAATGAAGCTTATAATGCTGTTACCTGGTAGATGCTATTTCACAGCCAACCTAAACATTTCATTTTCAGTGATGACAAGTGCTTCACTGTCACAGACTAAAAATTTAGCTATTAGGTTAATTCCATTCTACCATCTGGTGTGGTCCAGACTGATACCTGTGGCAGCTCCCTTAGATGCAGAAACAGCTCTGAAATGAAGCTGCAACAATCACTTCCCAGCACCCTCCCCCTGCTTCACAATCCTTCTCCAAAAAAGGGGTTATTTGAAACAGTAATTGATTTATATTCTTGTGTAGTCTTTCAGTACACAGCCTTGTCAGTCAAACCATATGGCAAGAAATACCATTTTTTCCTATTTACGTTTCTTCCCATAGATTTACTAGACTTTGTATTTACTTGATCTGCATGAAAATGAAAAAAAAAAGAAAAAAGAAAATTAAAGCATGTAGGAGCAATATAAGGTGATAGTACATGCAGAGGAGATTGAAAGGGGTAAAATACCAATTAAGATTGATGAAAAGTAATTTTAACCATTTGTATTCTATTATGTAGCTCATTTCCTATTTCAGAAAAACAGTACCAGATTATGGTACTTTTTATAAAGGCATTTAAAATATGCAAATATTAACTGGTTTTCTTTGGTTAAACTCAGAGCTTATGTAGTGTGCTTCAGCCATGTATACACAGACAGAGAAAAGTAAAAAAAAATCCCAACTGCCAATTTAAAGCATATAGAATAAAGTAGAATAAGGAAGGCTAACATTATGAAACAATGAAATGCTTACTGTGATCACTATTATCCTTTTATCTCCGTTGGTACATCAGCCTTCCTGAAGCACTCAAAAGGGAAGTGTTAACATTACAGCATGCTGTATATCTAGGGATATGTAAATACATTTTGGCTTTCTTTAGTTGACACTTCTAATGTCATAGAGAAAAAATGCAGTAGTAACATCAGGGTAAGAAAAAGGTTTCAAGTAACAATGTCTAAAACTGGTTTGACTAGGTAGGCTGAAATTAACATCTTTCAGCTCCACTGGGAGAAAAGAGCCAATGGACTTTGTGTCATCTGCTAAATAAATGGAGAAGAGTTGCCTGCACTCTAACAGCCTCCTTGTGACAGACTATTACTAGTGCTTGTATTGCTGTGACATGAGGGAAAATATATGGAGAACTGTTGTTTTGCACAGAGGTGGGAAAAATGATGGACAAAAATTTTCTGTAGCAATAACTACTTCTTGAAAATAGACAGCATGTTTTCATTGTGTTGTTATTATCCTCATACTTGTGATAGTAATTATATTGTTATAATTGTATTAGTGTTGAGTGTAAACTGAACGTTTTGCTATTCCTGCAGAGTAGAACATCATTTTAATTTTGATACAGAATCAAAACAGAATTAATTGAGAGTGTTTCTAATGTAGCTACTTGTTAAGACATGCTGCTCAGTCTGACTTCAAAATATATAGCTAGACAGTTTTACTTATTAAAAGTTATCACAAAGCATGTGCAACATCATAAAGGTTTTTCCCTGAAATAGTTTTTCTCCTTGTAGGTATAGAGTTAACAAATTAGTCAGGAATGACTGGATGCAGTTTTCAAAAGCTGTCCATATTTGTAGAACTAAAATTCCTTCATGCAATGTAAGAGTTCTGAAAATTTAACCCTTTGTCACAGTTTTATTAGAAAGATCTTTAAACTTTTCCTTTTTGTTAATGATAATATAATGTACAATGGCTTTCTGTATTTCTTGTGGAAGTGTTTTTGTCAAAAGGAGATATTTAATTGATATTACACCACACAGTTATTTGCAAAAATGGATCATTGAGGTAATTACCTATTTTTTAAGAAGTAGTTACTTTTTAGGACAAAACTGTTTGACACATCTCCTTTCCTCATTTGAGAAAAGGAGAAGGAATCTTTGCTAGTGATTGGTATCAGTCAGACTTTTGCTTTCTTTCATTTGGGATAACATCAGCAAAAGCCAAAAATGTGTCCATAACAGTATGTCTTTTATTTCCTTGTTATAAAGCACTTAAGGTATCCTAGCTTGTTGTTTCCTGTAACACTGTGTTGCTTTTTGCATCTGGATTACATACAGAAATTGTTTTCTTTTTAAAGAATCAGAAACAATTGTTGAAGCCAGATTGAAAAACAAGCCAGAATCGACAGACTCTCTAAAGAATATGGATAAACAACACTTGGTTCAACAGGCCAGCACCACTGGAGTTTCCTTTGTTCTTATTACAACTCTTCTTATTATCCCTGTTGTTGTCCTGCTGGCAATTTTAGTATTTATTCGGTGGAGGAAGACAACTGTCTATGGAGGTAATTGGTAGCAACTGTTCTAGAGGACAGGCTTTTATTATTCCAGTTCCAAATATCACTGAACACTGAGGGGTAAGGATATGAAGAGAGCAGCTCCCTGCACCTTTGCCTTCCTGAACAGCTGCAGTGATGCTGGATGCAAAGTAAGGCTCAGCAGGGACACAGCACCTGCAGCCCTCTAAGCCTTTAAGAGTGCATCTCAAGCTAGCACCTCTTGAGAACATGAATCAAAAACATTAATTTGTGTCAAGGCAAAAACTGTTATCTCAGAAATGACTAGAATAAATTCATATTGTTTTGTCTAGAATTCAGAAATTTTAATACTGCAAGCATAATTTGGATTTTTTAGTATGGGATCTTAAAGTTGCTGAGATCAAAAGACTCCATGGGTATTACAGAGATACAAGCAAAATGAAAGCAGATACCATTGTAAGAGATTATGTATTATTGTTCTCTCCTACCTAGTCAATTATGTATTATTGTTCTCTCCTACCTAGTCAATTCTGTGAATCAGAACAAGTTTCCATAATGCACCCATAGCTCTGAAAGCTTTAATTGGTACTTAGAAGCTATGTAAATGGTTCTAAATTCATATTGTATAATAACATTATTTTTCATAAATTGTCAGATTGCGATAGGTGTTTGATCACTAGACTCATTACTTTGTATCACGAAATTGTTTTATCAAGATATTTTCACCAAGAGAATAAAATGTACGTGAAGTAGACAACACAGTTGTGACACTGTTCAGGACCTACTGTAACAGAATAGGCCATTCAGCAATCTAATAGGGCTGTGCAAATGAATTGGATGTATTTTATTTTGAAGATTTCAGCATACAGCTTCCTGACTCTTTGTATTTAAAAGTGTTAGCATACCAAATGTCGTAGTAGCATGGTCTACTGCTGTACTGCTATAAATGGCTTCTTAAAGCTGCTGATTGGTTTGTTGAATGTCTGTGACTTTTATCAGAAAATACAGGTATTTATTTGATCACAGAACATAGGGGTTTAGCTTATTTTTGAAATTCATTTTTCAGCTGATGGGGAACACAAACTTGATTCTAGTTCAGGCAGAATTTTAGGCAGACTTATCAGTAAGTAGTCACTGAGGATATTTCTAAACACAGTAACTGGATGCTTTTTTTCTGTATTTATGTTGAATGACAGATTTGATGGAACTTTCTCAGAGGAAGGTTTGGGGGCAAAGATCAAGGAGTTTTGAAAATATCTTTTACAACTTTCATCTGTCATTATCTGCCCACTAAAGAGGATGAGTCACCACTGGTGGGAGAGCAGCAGCTATGATGAGTTATTGTGGATCTGGTGAATGAAATTAAGCACTTTGAAATAAGGGCAAATGGGGAGGAACACCAGTAACCTGTGTAGAGTTAATGAAATAAGGGATGCTAAAAACGCATAGTCTGCAACTTCTACTTCAAAGATTAATTTCCTTCTTCTTTCCCAATATATACACCTAGCTTCTGTGGCTCTTGTGCTGAATCTTTAAAAACAGTTTCTGGAAGGATACTTAAAATAATCACCAGTATACTGGTTAATTAGTAGATAGGTTTTTATTCACCCCTTACAGTTAAAGCAAACCTTATGAAAATCCTTTCCTTTCATAGGGAAAGATGGTGGTGGAATTAACCTTGGAAACTTCTTTGCACATCACAAAGGCTACAGCCGAAAAGGGTTTGACCGGCTGAGCACTGAAGGAAGTGATCAAGAAAAAGATGAAGATGATGGCACCGATTCTGAGGAAGAGTGTTCGGCATCCTCACTGCCACCAGCACCTTCATCATCCTGAAACCAACCTTTGAGTTCTCCATTATACAATTCAACCCAGAATGACAGATTCCTTTTCCCTTAAGCACGTTTAAGATCTTGTATATTTAATTGTAAACTGTTCTAGTCTGTGTGGGACTGTACACTGGTTCCTTTAATTTTAGTTTGGTTTTAGTTATGTATTTTAAGTGGAGGAGTGTATGGAAAATCCATATCAGTGCTGTTGGTTTTTATGTGAACATCTTAATAAAGCAAAGTCTTCTAATTGCAGGATGATTTAAAGCAGTAGTATTTTATCATCAAATATGGGGATCTTGTAAATAAGTCTTACTATCTGCTTCATCAAAATATTTTTACCGTAATTATTCAGTTGCCAATTTCTGTTTTGTGCCTTTCCTCTTCAATGTCCTTAACCTGTTGCAGTACAGAGAATATACAGTGCCACAAGAAAATGAAGCTGCTAAGTCTTCTTCTATTTTTTTAAATCACTAACATGATATTGCATTGAAGGAAAGAAAAAAGTCTCTATTTAATTTTTTTCTTCTTCTTAACTTGATGTGTTTCTGGAATGTCTTATTTTTAGATGGTATCACTGTTAGAACACTATTTTCGGAAGCTGAATGTAATTTGTGTAATAAAGTATTCGCAGAGCATTGGCTGTCGGAGTGTACTTTGGAATTTTTGCTTGCATTTTTTTGTATACAACTTTGGTAAAAAATACAGGGAGCACATAATATAGTAAAAATTTTAATGTGTTCTACCAGCAGAGAAAAAAAAATGCTATTTTGTATGGAAGCTGCAAAAATATTTTGCTATGTCACAAGGTTGTTTGGAGTTTTTTAAAAGACTAATAATCTGCATACATGTGCAAAGTCAATCTTAAATATCTAAAGAGGGATTTTACTTATATAATAAAACTGCAAGGTATTTCCGTAATAAAACACATGGTCACAGCTAAGAGAAAACCTGTGTCTCAAATTAAATATGCAAATTAGTCAGGGTAGGTATCTAATACTACCTGATTGGAAGTACTGATTTTCCTTTTTTCTCCACACTTCCTTTTTCATTCAGTCAACAGGAACCCTCAGGCCTGTAATGAACTCTCTCATTTAACAGTAGACTTACGGAAGTCCTGCTGGGTAATTACCCTCTCTGTATGAGTCATCTGGAGTGTGAATCATTGTGTAACATCATTATGACTAATCAGTCTAGTTTGAGGATCAGAACATAATTAATGTCCTTTTAAAACTGGTATTATGAGCAGAGAGTACACAGATGTAATTTCTACAGGGTTTTATGAAACAGTTTTCATTATCGTCATTGCAGATGTTGTAATAGGCTACTGCTGACACTGTGGTTGGAAAATAGCCTTTAAGCTCCTTGTGGTGGTTTTGCAAAGGTTTGTGGGGGAATAAAAGTAATGATAGTGGAGCAAAAGGGAAGGTTCCCGTGGCAAGACTTTATAAATCCTGTTTTTCTGGAAAAAAATCCAAAAAGCCACAACCAAAACCCTGTACTTAAAATGCATTACAGGCTGGTTTCTTTTCTCACATACAGCAAAACCTCCAGGACAGAGATCTGGAATGCTAGGAGTACAGGCATGGTTTGATGTGAAATGTATTTAGTCCATACTCTTAAGTTGCTTCCTCTCCTGCAAGTTTTTGTTTTCATAATGTTACAAGGAAAACAGTGTGTTTCTTTCTCACTTTTGAAAGCAAGACACTACTATTTTTGGCTGTGGCCTTGATCCTTGTATATATGAATAAAAAGAAATCAGCTAGTTGGGAAGAATTCTCAAATTTGTCAGCAAAAATGCTAAGTCACTAGTTTACAGGAAGTTTCCAATGACAGCAGTTAAGAAAGCTGTGGTGATACTGCTGTTATAGGTGGTGTATATGCCATCAGTTCTAAAAGATCACAGGGTTTTCCCAAAAGCAGTCAATAAGGGTATATTTTTCTAATATTTGGCTAGCTCACCTTATGTTCAAGTGATATTGGGTGTTCTCTGCTTCCATTAGCAGAGTTCAATATGCAACTTCCCTCTTTGGCCTTCCTTTTATTTGAGGGATTCTAGATAATGCTTTTTGAAGAGGGAATCAGCCATACAGTTTAATTGTAAGTACAGGCTAAAATTGAACCTTAATCATAATCTCAGCTCTCTGGACTTCAGACACTGGTCTCTACAGTACTCCTGGGCTGCCTAAAGAGAAGCAGAATGAGGAAGCAGATTCTGCTTTGCTCTCCTGAGACCTCACTTGCAGTGCTGCATCCAGCCCTGAGGTCCCCAAAATAAAAAGGATGCAAACCTGTTGGAGTGGGTCCAGAGGAGGTCACAAGGATGATCAGAGGTCTGAAGTACTTCTCTTGGAGTTGGGATTTTTCTGTCTGGACAAGAGAAGGCTCCCCAAAGATCTCATTTTGGCCTTTGAGTACTTAAAATGGTTTTATAAGAAAGACAAACTTTTTACCAAGGACTGTAGTGATAGGACAAGGGTTTTAAGCTGAAAGAGGGAGATTTAGATTGGATATTAGAGAGAAATTCTTCGTTCTAAGCATTGTGAGGCCCTGGCACATGTTGCCCAGAGAATCTGTAGATGCTTCATCCCTGGAAGTGTTCAAGGCCAGGTCGGATGAGGCTCTGAGCAGCCTGGTCCAGTGGAAAGGCTCCATGCCCATGGCAGAGGGGTTGGATTAGGTAATCTTTAAGGTCACTTTCAACCCAAGCCATGCTGTCATTTTTAATAACTGCATGGACAGGCAATCAACTACTTTCCAGTAGCAATCAAATTTCAGCACCGCAGGTTTCATGCTCTTTTGTACAGGTACAATGGCAAAATTGGAACATCTGAACCCGCTTGAAGGCATTGAATATTCTTTATCTCTTATTAAAGCTGTATCTTATGAAGACAATGTACCAGAGACTTCATACTGCAATAGAAAAATTCATGTAAAAATGAAGATACAAGCTTTCTGAATCACAATTCTCATTTTAATAAGCCAGCAGACCATCCTCCATCCTAACAGGTTCTGTGTACTAGTATTATTTATTGTATTAAATATTGAATTCTGGTTATTCAGTCTAAACTTTGGAGAGCATGTTTAAATTAGTTTTCAGCAGATAAGACTCAGCTTTAATGAGCAACATGTAATTGTACATTTTAAGATTCAAAAGACTTGATTTATCTTTTCTTAAGCCTTTTTAAGAAGGAAAAGTCTTGGCTATTGTAGGGGCTGAAAATTTTCATTAAAATTAGGCTAACCAAGTAGCTAAGCACCTTTCTGAGTAAGCATCTCCCTGTTTTAAGCAGTCTGATCCATGGCAAGTATACAGAGTTATGGGAAGGTGGCTGTGATTCACTGGCAAGGGGCACCTGGTAATTTTTCGCACCTTTATGTGAACCTGCAGTGAGTGAGGGCAGACTGAGGCAACTGCAAGGTGCCATGAGGAGGATGCACTGACCTGTAACACACAGGTCACCACCATGTCACCAGAAGGTGTCCCAGTTAACTAAAACTACAATCCAAATAAAGCAGCTGTTCTTGCCACCAAGTATCATTAGGTGCAAATTGATTCTTTGGGAAGTATCTTGATTAAGTAGTTTTCTAATCAAGCAGTACACTGTAGAGTTAATGAGGATTTATAGATCATTGTGGTAAATTGCAAAACTTCTTCCTTGCCAAAACTTAAGATTTATTTATGTTTTACCAGAGTCTTTAGGTCAGTAATGGCTGTCATCCTACAACGGATTAGGAATAAGCATGTGTCATGCTACAGAGAAGGGGCTTGGTGACTTTTAGCTTACCTTTCAAATACACGTGGAAACTTGTTTGGAAGACTTCATATATATTGGCAGTAGAAGTTGTGGTGAACATCACTGCTGAGCAATTCAAAAGCAACTTTATTATTTCATTACTTAATTGCACACTAGGACATACTTTAAAATTTTAAAGACTCTGTCATTATATAGTTCACAGTTTGTGTAGATTCATGTATTATACCAGTAAAAAACCCCCCATGCCAAAATCCCCTCAGGCTCTGACCTTTCTTTTGGCTAGCTCTGGGTCAGAGATGGAGGGAATTCGGCATGGACAAAGCAGAAGACCAAGGGAGGCTCTTCTTCCCAGGATAATCCAAGCTTTTATTTCTGAAGGGGTCCAAGGGAAAAAGAGAGAGCATGGAATGGCAGGGTCTTTTCAAACCTTGGGCGAGGGGAGTGGAAACCCGGCTGCAGCCCATGGGGTTGCACCGGTGGGGAGGAGCTAAGGGAGGGCTGAACCAACTTCACAGAACTTCAGGGGAGTACAGAACAAACCATTTTTCTCAGTGCAATATAAACCAAATTAGTGAAATACAACATCTCCCCATTTTTTGTTTAACAAAGTTAAAAGAAAGATGTTGAGTTCATTCTGATTCGGAATGTAGATCTGCCCACCACTTGCGGCTTGTGGGCAGGTTAAACTGCTTTTGGTTTGTCAACTTTTTGTTGTTGACTGCTGAGGTAGAAGAGATGAGACCACTAATAGCTTTGAAAATCAAGCAACGTAAGATCCCAAACGCCATTATTATAAGGAAAAGAAAAAAAAACCAAAATTGTTTTAACTGCAGAAGTCCACCACCCCATGAGTCCTCAGCCCTTGAACAGTCCACTGAGCCAATCCTCGGATTCCTGCTTTACTTGTCCGATCAAGCTTCTCATGTCTCGGAGGGCTGAGTGGATGTTGGGAGCTTTCGAGGTTAGGTTTATGCAGCAAAGTGCTTCAAATTCCTGGCACTTGTGTCCATGCAGCAGCAGGAGAAATTCTATGGCAGCACGATATTGAAGTGTGGCCTACCTGGTAATTTCCTCATCTTCTGGGAGGGAGCTGATGGCGGTGGATGTTAAGTTTGCCTGTTTGACCACCCAGCACTCTAGGTGGCCAAATTCACCCATAGCTTTTACTGCTGCAACCCATGGAAAGAACAGGGACACAGCAATCCTTTTTGATTTGGACCAATGAAAAATTTCAGAATCACAGTTGGGTCCAAATTGTCAGCACTTCTCTTTTGGGTTCTGCTGGCCGATTTGTTTTGATGAGTCCATTCGCCAATTAAGCTTTGGTTGGGTGCTAACAGAGACAACTGCCTGAAGGTACATGACCCTCCTAATAGCTGAAGGGATCCCTGCCCATGACTAATCTCCACAAATTAAGAACAGCCCCTTAGGGAGGCTTTTGGGACTTGAATGATATGGGTTGTCTGCTGCAACATAGTTCAGAATATTACACCACCTTTTGGCAGTGAATTCCTCCCGATATTGCAGTATGTCTTGGAAGGCTTTGGTGCTAGAAGGCTTTGGGCTGAAGACAAAGTGAATGCAGTATGGTGCTGGAGAGGAACCCAATAGCTCTAATTCTTGAGGTTCCTGAGCTGCTTTGGGCAAATGTGGCAGCCACTCCTCTATGGGGTTCCTAATTATTACAGCTCGCTGCCAACGATTTTTGTGTAGTCAGTTCCTGTGTGACTCAGGAACTTGGTTGGGCATATATGTGTCAAAGCTGGTTGGAAATTCTCCAGCCTGCAGTGGGATTCCTACCAGGCAGGTGGACATAGGGTCTCTTGATGCTGCAGTGGACAGACATATGTTTTCCTGTTGGAGCGTCGATGCCTGGGTCACCCAGATGTTTTGACGTGGCTGAGGGACAATCCACGCAGCTGCCAGACTGTTCAACATTAGCAAGTTGACACCTTGAATGGGGCTCATCATGGGGTTGGGTGGGAGGTAGGTTTTCTCTAAAAGGAAAAAAAGCAAACATTTTTAAAGCATGTTAAAAGTTTCTGTGTCTGCCAGAATGTAGGCACATCTTAGGAACATTTTCTCTCCTCTTTCCGGTGGTGTCTTCTTTCTCAAGCAACAGCCACTTGCTTCTCGTCCCCTTCTGCTGGAGCTGGATTTTTGGAACAAAAGGTTTCACCCACTTCTGGGGAATCCACCGAGGGCCTGAGGGAGTGGCTACACATGTAGCCATGGCTCCAGGTAACAAGCTCATAGGGGTCTTTGGTTTCCCAAGTTTTTGGGTCCCTAATCAAGACTGGTGGACATTGGGACAATTTAAACTGATTACCACTGTTAAAGTGACATACCACAGGTGGACTCATATTTTCAAATGAACAATTCAGAAAATTGATTGTAAACACAGCTTAGCAGAGCTTCTGCTGTGGAGACATCCACACAATTGAACTGCTCTGTCTAGCTAGGACCTGCTTGAGCATCTGGTGGGCATGCTCAATCACAGCTTGGCCTGTGGGGGAGTGGGGGATGTCAGTTTTATGTTCCACTCCCCACTGCTGGACAAACTCTAGGAACACCAGCAGTCTCCACAGTCAACTTTTCAGGAGAGTTCCTTCCCTCCTCAGAAAGTTTAACCAGGAGGTGAATACATGTAAAGTCACAACCAGCCAGCTCACGCAGCCTTATCCTGGCTTTCCAAATCAACTGAGCCATCAGCTCTTGTGGCTTGGTGATGGTCTTGTATCTTTGGTGGAGGACCCACTCTATGATTAAGAATGGATCTTTCTGTCCCTTGATCCATTGGAATATCAAACTGTGCAGGTGTGGCAGTTTTCCCAGGACAATGAATTTGAAAGGCAGCTCAGGCTGATAACGGTGAGCCTGCCTTTCGGCCAAGGCTTCTGTGCTTTTTGAATTGTGGCTTTTGCCTCTGGGGTCAGGTCCCTGGGAGAAACCAGCTCTCTCTCCCTCTTCAATAAATTGAGGAGGGGTCTAGGTCCTCATGGGTGAGGCCTAGCCATGGCCTGACCCTGTTAAAAAACCCACGCAAGGAATGAACATCTGCTAGGGTTTTTGGATCACTATGGATTTCCAATTTCTGTGGAACAATGGTCTGCACAGTGATCCCCAAACCCAGGTATTTCCAAGGTGGCACCCTTTGAACTTTGTCCTCCTGCAGTTGAAATCCAGCAGAGGTTACAACTATAACCACTGGGTCAAGTGTGTGTTGGAATATAGAGTCATTGGGGGCACACGCAAGCACGTCATCCATGTAGTGTAAGATGACGGCCTCCCTTTTTTGTGCATGCACAGGAGACAGCAATGAGGCCACATACCACTGGCAGAGGGAACAACTGCACTTCATTCCCTGCAGGAATACTTTCCAGTGGTACTGCTTTATTTGGGCTTCTTGATTCATTGAAGGAACCGAGAAGGCAAACCTTGGGCATCTTCTGGGTGCAGGAGAATTTGGAAGAAACAGTTTTGATGTCCAGGAAAGCCAATTGCCAATTTTGGGAAAGCATTGGTGGGGAAGGCATCCCAGGTTGGAGTGACCTCATGTCCTCAATTACTTTGTTTATTTCCCAGAGGTTGTGGAGCAGCCTCCACTTGTCCTTCCCTGGTTTATTACAAATACTGGGGAATTCCAAGGGCTTGTCATCTCTTCAATATGGTTTTTAGCCAATTACTCTTCCACAAGCTCTTCAAGGCGCCTTGAGCTTTTCTTTACTCAATGGCTACTGTGCTACCCATTTTGGGGTGTCATCCGGCCATGTTAATTTTTGGGTAGGGCGCTCTACAGCTGGCTGCCTCTAAAAATCCTGCGGAGTCTTAAGAGATAACCAGTTTGACTCCCCACTGGGACATGGTGTCTCTCCCCCATAGGGGGCACTTATAATCTGTAACAAACAGATGGACACTAGCCAGTGTTCCATCTGGTCCCTCAATTTGCACGATGCTTCTTGAGATTTTTGACGATTTGATCCCTCCCATGGGTTGCAACTCCCATTGTGATGGCCACATCCTTTCAGGTATGATCGTCACATCTGCCCCTGTGTCAAGCACCCCTTCCACGTGGAGATGGTCTGATCCACAGGTTAGGTTGCATGCTATAGTGGGTTTCACCTCACCCACCACTTCTGCCCCAGTAGATTTCATTTTTCTCAGTGTAATATAAACCAAATTAGTGAAATACAACACCCCCAAACAGAATCAAATAATTAAGTCAATTAAAAATAAGAGGTGAAATTAAGCCACTGTATTTTCTATGTAAAACAGATGCTAGCGAACCCTACAGTTTTAGCACCCTGATTTGCCTTTACTTGGGGTTATTATTAAATGTGAAAATATTTTTTCACAAAATTTGTTAGCAAAATTTACACTGTAACTGCTCTTTAGGCTCTTTTACAGTAATGGAGAAAAAATTAGATTCATCTGTACAGCTAAGCTTTACTGGCAGAAAAGGGGAGCTGACAGTGTTGGGGAGGATTTAAAATCTACAGTGATAGCTACTTACCCAAGCAAAACCTGCAAACTCCTTGCTTTTTCTGGATGTGTTGGCTAAAAAACCTGAAAGAACATTCAGCTGGCGTTGTTAGATGTATTTTGGGGAGATACTGCATGGAGAAGTAGTTCCAGTCAATCTGGAAGCTGCACTAGATTTTTTTCTAAATACTACATGTCATGAAGGCACTTTATTTTACTGTTTCTTTCTTTATCTCCTTCCACTCATATTTCTTATTAATGAGTTACACATGAAGCATGTCATCCTGTGAGCAAAGCTCTTTCTGATTTCACTGGACAGCTTTCAGAAAATATACAGATGATATATGGGTAGTATTCTTCTGGGGCACTGTGCCAAAGTACTGGTTTAAAGATGCAGTGGAGTAATTTTTTTTTCTAGAAAATAGTCAGTTGTAACAGTTCAGCAAACTAGGGATATTATTAATTACAGACTACATTTATTCTTCTGAGACATATGAGAATCCTAAATCATCTACTCTTTTTAATTAGAACTGAAGATTTTTTTCTAGATGGAGATTACGCAACTGCCATAAGAGGCTAAATTTGGTATTTCTTATTATCTAGGGTTTCAGGGCAGAACCATGCCATGGTCACTGCAATGCTCAGTGCTCTGAATACTGTCTCTCCTCTGTTTGTTACTGCTTCCTTCAGACATGATACATCCTAAAACAGCTGCTCAAGAGAAAATTACTTGCAGGAAAAAGGACTGAATCCCACAGTTCTGCCACATTTCCTCGGGTCAGCTCTCAGGTCAGATGCACTGTGCCACACATAAGGAAGTAGAAGCATGGCCTTACTCCAAGCACTTGCCTTCAAGATCCTGCTTACAGCAACCAAGGTGCAATGAGTACCAAAAGATGCCCAGTTCTTTGGGAGGTGTAAAACTGTACTGAAAGTTTACCACAGTTGTAGCTGTGGTATAAAACCACCTAATGCACAGAGTATTTTGGTACTCTGACTCCCGTGACAGGTCAGTCATGCAGCCTTCAGACATTGTGGGTCATCTTGCCCTCAAAAACATGTTCATGCTCCTGTAATTATGGAAAATTCAATGTGAAAATTACTGAAAATTCTGCTGCGAATGTAGTTTCGGAAAGAAATCCTCGGAAGAGCAGGGTGGGCAGCAGTTTCTGCGAGCCCTGCACTCCCGTCGGTCCCGGCTGCCACCTTGCGACCGACTCTGGGACACGGATCCTGAGTGTCTCCCTCTGCAGGCAAGCACACGAAAGCCAAGACTCTAAAAACATTGTTTGCTGGTATGACACCATAACTACACACTCTGTTTCCCTTCTGGTCTTTATTGAGTGATGGATGATGTTTCTGTAGTACTAGGTAGAGACTCAGAATCAATCTGGTGGGGAAGCACAAGTATTTACTGAGTACCACTGAAACGCTGCACAAAACAGAACTAATTTTCTTAAGGGCTTTTCTGTTGGGGCTTTTTTCATTAACAGTAATGAGTATTTTTTGCAGTTTGTCTGGAATCTGGTATGGTGTTACTCCTCACTCTGTACAGAATGGGGAAATTAAAGCCATCAGTGGCCAAAAATAATCAACTACTTTTTAGGTACTGAATTTGTGAAATCTGATTTATTCCCTTTTAACCCAGTTACTCAGATATCACTTTACATATTCAAGCCACCAATTCTTACCACCAGCTGCAACTCTGAATGCTCCAGCTCTGCTGAGGAATTTTGAGATGCTTCTCAAGCTCCCAAAAAAGGGCTCACCTGTGTAAGTAATGAGTTGTACGTGGAAATACAGAATTACAGCAAATTGTATCCAAGTGATCTGCTCATCACTGCACTAGCAATCTGTAGCAGGGCAGCACTGCCTGGCAGAGGGGAGATGCTGTATATCCTACAACAGTTATTGTTTATTAGCATACCTGCTTTTGCTACCAGTGCAGCAAGGTTGCTGCACATCCCTTCATCTACACACAAGTTAAAAGAGCAGGCCAGCAGGTCTTCTAAGAGGTGCAGAAGAGTATAGTACCTGTTTCTTGACAATGCTGCTAAATCTTGCTTCTTTGTGTCAGTTTTGGCCAAACACTGGGGTTTTTTCCAGTTTCCAGTGATGTTCTTCATGTCAATAGCTTGAAAATCCTGGATTTTATTCCAATAAACCTCCCCCACACAGAGAAGGCCACGTTTCAGTCACTAAGTAAGTCACTAATGCCTGCTTGTTAATACAGTAGATCAAAATTCCAGGAAGCCTGAATGATCAGCAATAAGTTAAATGTACACAGTATGTTAAATTCCTGTTTTCCCCATTACTCTCTCAGGACAGCATTTTCTCTCTTCAGTGTAGCTCTAACAATTCCACAGCACCTGCATTACCCCAGAGCTGCCCCAGAAAACAGCTCTGCTGTACCATGTACAGTTCAGGAACTGATCACTTGGAGTAAGAAAAAAGTAAGAGAGGCTGGCTGTCTTTTGCAGCTACCAAATCAGAAATGAGTCTTACAAACAATGCCTTACTCTCCAGTTTTATCCCTGACACTAATATTTTCTTCAAAAGCATTATATATAAAAGTAAATATTTATTCCATGTTTGCACACACACACAGTGTATTCAGAGTCTTTCTGAAGTCTTCATAGAGAAAAAACTGTATCTGTAGGACTGCATTTTTAAGACATAGAAATGTTTGGGTATTAATTGCTTTTCATTTGAAGTTTAAGATAGCACCTTGACATGATCCTGAGCTCTTTTCTCACACAGATGCATCCCATGGTATCAAAGACATGCTGTACTGTGCATGTAAACTTCTGTAGGAGGTAGGTACCTAATTAGCCTTGATGACCCCATCTAATTGCCTAAAATTAACTGAAAACTCCTAATAAAAAAAGCTTCCTTCACCTGTGTTACAAGACCTATGATATTCAGGAGCAAAAAGGAGAGGGAACACACAAATTCAGAGCAAGACAAATAAATCTTTCACAGCAGAATTTGCTGAATTGCTCAATTCATTTTTCTACTATTTCCGTCATCTTCATGTCAATCCCCTAAAAAAACCACCAGAAAACAAACACAAAACCCCAAAAAACCAAACCAAACAAAAAATATGACTTGCACTCATCCATTTTCTATATGAAAAAATTCTTGTGCTGCTGACTTTGAGAAACACTCTTCTCAGCAGAAAGTCTAGATCAGTAACAACTTACTCAAGTAAATCAGAGAATAAGTTAATACTAGCGCTTCACCTTTTACAGCCCACTGTCCATGGAGAATCTCCCAATGTGCACAGTGAAGAGATAACTGTAATGGAGAACAGGTGTTTGTGGAAAATGCACAAATGAATATTAAATGTTCTTAATTTTTTCACAATTTTTCTTAATTTTTTCTTAATTTTTTCGCTTGAAATATTAAAACTGCCTACACTAGCAGACTTTTGCTAGCAGGGAATAGCTAGCATAAAAACACTCATTCTTTGATGCATAAAAACACTACATGTATTTGATTTCAGCAGTTTTGTTGTTTTGTGAGATGGATTTTTGTTAAATGGATGTTGGATGGATGTTTTTGTTAATGGATTAGACTAGAAATTAAAAGTTGTAAGTCAGAGGCTCCAGCTTCCCAGAAGAATAGAAAACTCAGGAAAACATCAGGAAAATGAGCCTCTCTATAGTGGAGGGAGAATTTACACCAACTTGCTTAGGTTTAATTAATCTTCCAGTGCACATAAGGAATGAGTCATCCAAGGATTAAATGAAAAAGGTCATTACAGTGATGCACTATTTCCTGAGAGTTTCCTAACAGTAAGGCATGGCCACGTTGCCAGTCTACCAACAAAATCTGATATTTATATGCGTGATCATAATATGTGCTTTTACTAATGTTTTTTCTTAACACCTAGACAAATTAGATACCTGAAGCACTCTTAGATTCATAAAGAAGTAAAGTGGATTGGGAAGTTGGAGCTATTAATTTTTTTTTCCAGTTTGCCAGCATAATTCCAAACTGTTTGGCAACAAAATGTGATAGAAGAGTAGGCTTAAGTATTCTCTGTCTTTGTCTGAAGGGTCCAACAAGGTGAAGGCCGTTGCTCTGTCTTTCCAGTGTTTGGTTTGATGCAATGATCTTCTCTCTGCTCAGATTCATGTTTACCATCTGCTAATTCTTGGTCTTTGCAGGCTTCAGGCAGAATCTGTACAGCAGACGTAATATCTCTTTTGTAGGTATTTATTTCCTCTTCAGCAACAGAGTCTGGCTGGTTTGCATTATTAAATCTTTCAGATAAGCCAATATAGTCATGGTCAAAAACTACTGCACCTTGTAGAATGTAATGGTTGTCTGTAAAATGAAAATAGCCATTAGTTCAGATCGCTGAAGCCATACTTAAAATGTTAAGTTAGGTGCTAACTTCTCAAAACAATTTCCAAAAGAGTACAAGAATGTATGAGTGCCAGCAGATTGATAATATGAATTTCCTAATTTCACTGAGCATCAAATATTTGGCATCTCATTGCATCCACAAAATAATCCTTGTGATGATCCACATTTAGAGCTTTTCTTAGCATTAATGACTAGCTTGATGTCTACCATAGTCACCTACTGAATTAACAGCTTGAATAAATGGACATGTAGATTTTTTCATTTTGTGCATGCACATGGGTAAATGTGGTTTCCTCATGCTCTTGCTGGGAAATCCTATTGCGACACACAACAGGCTTTCTTAAACTGTAAAAACTTCAAAAAGTAATGTAGGTAAGTAAAAATAATAACAACAACAACAACAAAACAAAACCAAAAACAAACCCAGAACACCCAAAATCAATCCCAGCCAAGGTCAAGAGTCACTTCCTGAAAAAGGAAATTCTACATTTACACACTGCTTCTGTCGTATTCAGTGGTAAACTTATTAGGCTCTAATACTGCAAAGACTACTAATTTCAGCTTTTTATACAGACATAAAATTTATCAAAAGTTATTGTAAGAGCTGTTCATTATCTACATGCTTGATATGTGTGTGATCATGCGACAGCAATTTAATGAGGAACTGGAAGGCACAGAGTGATCATCCAAAAACAGTACCAGCCTCGTGACATTACATGAAATCAATATCTTAGCTACAAAATCCATAACTGATGACTGACGTATATATTCCAGCTTGTTACATGAAAGTCCAGAATTGGTTTCAGCTTTGTGAATCTCTCAGCTTTAAGTGGTGATGGAAGAAATTACCAACTCAATATAATTTATATATTTACAAGAACCAACGCTTGACCACATGTGCCAGTAGGGTGGGAATAGTTCTGCTCTTCAAGAGCTCTGGAGTAAAAAGCAGCTTGTTCTGTGACAGAAGTCTTCTGTACACAAAGTATTTAATTCTTTTGAAAATGCCTCTGGTGACTCAGAGCATGAGCAGAAAAGAAGCAGCTGCCACTGTTTGATTTGCAAAAGGGCATGCTAAATATGTAAGACCAAGAGCAGAAGTTGGTTATCCAAATCTTTGGAAATTTCTAGCCATCCTACCACAGAGCATGACAATTTTATTTGCTCTGGTAAGAGAAACACTGACTTATTTAAAAGGACAATTTAAAATAGACTGTCCTGGGTTGGAGTTGTGTCTGCTCCTCTCCCGCCCCCCACACCTCTCTGTCTGCATGGAGCTGCCGCCGGTGCCCTTCCCCCCCCGGGGGGGGTGGTGCCCCGGGGCTGTGCTGCTTGGCTTGCTGCTGCTGCCCGGCTGCTGCTGCTGCTTGCTGCGCGCTTGCTAGCTACCCTGGCCGCTACCCCGCTGCTTCTGCCCCACTGCTTCTGCCTGCTGCTGCTGCCCCAGCTGCTGCCTTCCCCTCCCCCTTCTCTCCTTCAGCTCCAAGATCTGTACCGGCTCCGGACGGGACCTGGACATCAGAGACTGCCTCTGGAGCCTGCCCAAGAAGCTTCTCGCCCTTCCCAGCAGCGACTGTCTCTCACTTCGGTGAAAACATTTCTTTTGTCATCTGGGATTGTATTTTCCTGTTGCTGGGAAGTGTTTTTTCTTGTGTTTGTTAATAAACAAGTTTTTTCCACTTTTACCCCCCGAGTAAAATTCTCTCCGAGCCCAGTGGGGGGGAGGAATTGTGAGGGGGGCTTATTCTGGGGGGCTCTTTGGAGGCTTGCCCCCAGTTTTGTCCTAAACTTGGACATAGACTATTCCACAACCAGTTCTCTGATGTAGTCTTCTTGTTTTAAGGTTTTAGAAGACACTCTAATGTTGAAGAACAGAAAACATTTCCATTTGCCAAGCAAAATTAATGAGAATCCTGCCTGCACCAAAACAGAAACACATTCAGAAAATGCTCCTTAACACAGTTCAGCTAGCTTATACTTCTAGCATGTTCTTATGCTTCTATCAGCCAGCACGAGTAGCATCAAGCCAGTGATTTGAAGCAACTTTAACAGAGGCTATTTTTAAAAAGACTTTGAACATTATTCATGAGCTCTGTCCATGCATAGTTTGATGTCACTCACACTCACTATTCTCCTTACTAGAAAGTACAGCTATTACATTATTGTGCGTGCTAATGTAACTCCCACTGGTGAGTGAATGACACATTTTCATTCTAATAATGTAAAACCGCAAAAGAGAAGTTTAAAAAAAAAAAAAAAAACACAAAAACCCCAGCTTTTTTTTACATATATAAAACCACAACTTAACAAAAAATTATATACACCTTTTTCACTGGACCTTCTTATATATGGCTTGAGGTGAGACATCTTGATGGGTCTTTTCAGCCTGGATCCTGTGGAATCTCTTAATATTGCACAGCCATTTTCTGTGATGTAATCTATGATACAAGGACCAATCCATTCTGACTGGAAACGACCATCTTTCCACCAGTTTTTTCTTTGCCTGAGGACTTCATGACCAACTTTAAGTTGAAGGGAATTTAATTGTTTTGGCTTCCTTCTGACAGTCATTTTGGTTCTGATTTTTTGTTCATCTGAAGTTTTTTTACCTGCCTACAGAAAGATACATGTAAATTACTTGAGGTTTTTTTCCCAAAAGTAATCATGCAATTTTGTAGCATTATTTAACAGTGCTTAAGTATGACATTGAGCAGTTTTTGATGCGCATAGTTTGTAATTATGCGGGACTGACAAGAAAATGTTTTTATCTTCATAAAGCACCAGTCCATAGACAATAGTTTTCAACTTCTCTATTCTGCCCTCTAAGTCAGACATAGTAAACTTCTGACAATAGGTCTCTTTTAAGATTACTCCCCCCAAATACATGAGATGTGTTACACTGAACTTAAGAGATCACAGGGGAAGGAAAACAAACTAAAAACCACCACTCAAACCCCTGCATTATTTTAAAAGGTTAGTTAGTTATACTTTATGTTTCACACCTTTTCATCTTTATCTTCACGTTCTTACTAGTAAAATTCAAATACATAACACCTACCTGGCAATCTGAGGTTTTCTCTTCTTCCAGCGCTTGACTGAGTTTTTTAGTTGCTTCAAATATTTTGGCAAAACTACTGTATTCTCCTTCCACACATATATTCATGGGCTCAAGAACACGTGGGTTACGGTTGAACATTTGGAAATATGGGGTGTTTTGATCTGGGTCCTATTTATATAGGGACCAAAAGCAAACAAATTTAGCATACAGCTTTGCAGACATTTTGTAGGACTTCAGTCAAAAGAAGAACCTTCACATACCAAATTTGTCAGATTGAAGGCATAGGCTATAGCAGACAGATGTTCATCCCAATCATTTGGATGGTCTATGCAATACTTGTTAAGGAAAGTTTTGATTGTCTTGGACATTCTTCCATTTACATAATCAGTCTGAGGATAAGACAATACAATTTGCTTCATTCCAAACAGTGCAAACAGTTCTTCATTTATCTTCGAAAGAAGAAGATGACAAATAGTAAACATTTCCCATTCTGTATCCCATTTCAAGTAAAAAAACCTCCTTAAAAAGTTTTTCACCCCTTTTGTTGATATGATGGTGACTGGGGAAAATCTTGCATACATATTGGCACAAAGAATGCCATGTGAATGATAGCTAAAGCTGTAAGTAGACTTAGGAGCGAGTGATTGAAGGGTCCTAACCATATTTTTGCCACTTAACTCTGTCATTACTTCCATATCATAGCCTGATGACTTCATCATCTCTGAGAGGAACAAAGTGTGATAAGTCCTTCATAATCACTATAACCCAATGTCAAAAACACCTTTAGGTATTGTTATACTATACTTAGCAATATAATATCATATCATACTTAGGTATTGCTATACGCGCAATATGGATGAATGACTGCAGTGTGCAAATTTATGCCAGTTCAAGTGAGTGACAAAACCTGCATTATGGCAGGAAATAATTTTACTTTGTTCTTTTTACAAAGAATAAAGCCCTGGGAAACATTGTGTAGCATAACAAATACAAATAATTGGTTTGACATTTTTTGTATGAGCAAACTCCTTTACTTTTTCAATGAAGGAAAAAAAATACTGAAGTCTTTCTCAAAAACAATCTAAAATTCAAATCAAATGTAAGGGAAAATGTTGTGAGGTTTTTTTGAGGGATAAAACAACAACAACAACAAAAAAAGAGATTAAACAGCCATGTAAATAATTACCTGATAAACAAACTCCTTCCCTTGATCAATAGGCATCTTTTGAGGTGGTCCATATAAGAAAAACACATTTATGATTGCCCTAGCAATTTCAGCTGCTGAAGTGTTATGCAGTGGTAAGATAACAGTCCATCTTGTAAACAAATCTGTCATATTTATGATGTATTTGTGACCTCTGCTGGTAACATTGAAAGGTCCCATTAGCTCTATAGTGACTGCTGTCCATGGGTCCTCTGCTTTGATAGGATGTATTTTGTGCACTCTGGTGGCTGTGTTCTTTGCTGCCTGGCAATGCTGGCAAGCATACACCTAGAGAAGACATCAGGGAAGATGTTATCAATAAAAAGTGATGGTGAGGTGATGACAACTGTCAGAATCATAGATCTCCACTATTTCTCTGTAAATCAGGTCAGACCAGGCAACGCAAAACAAATTTGTCACCTTTCTTATGACTTTTTACCCTTAGATTTTTCAGAAACAGCATGAAACCAAAATAAAACTAAAAAATACAGAAGGCCAGGAGAGAGACATGTAAAAGAACTCATTGATGAATTCTCTCCATTCTGAAAGCACTCTTTCCAGTTCACAGTACAAATTTTAAAGTCCATTACTATCTGTAAATAATAAAGGAAAGGTGATGCAGCAATCCAGTAGCAACAATAATTTGTCCTTAAAGGATATTTACATACAGTTTCCTGAAGGATCAAATTCTGCTAGGGGTTCCTGCCCTTTTATCTTTGGGTGAAGGAGAAGGAACTTTTCCAAGCTTTGATGTGTTTAACTATTACCTGAAAATGCCTAATTATAAAGTAGAGACAATATTTTCATACTCTTATCCGCTGGCAGCATCTCTGGTCTGCTATCATCTGATAGCACATTGCATCCTAACAAATATACGTGAGAGTCCTTGCACAAGAAATCTCTCTCAGGGACCGAACCATAAGATATTATGGCTCCCCACCACATCACAGTGGTGCACAAGCCAGCAGTAAAAGAGAGACTAAAAAGAAGTAAAAGAATAAAAAGATACACCATATATTGCCAAGATGACCAGTTGCAGTGTGATTGCAAGCCTCATATTTCCTCTTCATGAAACAGCCTGGTACTTGTTGTACCAAAGTTCATAGGATTACCAAACATTTGTAATAGACTACATAAAGTATCCTGTAGCTATGAAGTCATACCCACTGCTTGACATCATTTGTTACAGAGGTCCAGTAGTAATTGGACTCCACTAAAGCCAGTGTCCTTGATATACCATGATGAGTGCCAGCAGCATTTTTGTGGCATTTCTCGAGGACCTTTTTCTTCTCTTCATCTGAAATAATTACCAGGCGCATTTGTTTTCTGTCTTTTCCAACATAGAACAACTTGTTTTCTGAAAGAAGTACCAGCAAATTATAAATAAGCACTTTGTCTTCTGTTTAGTTTACTAAATTACTGAGCATGATTCAGAATAGAATTTATTGTAATTAGTTCACTTGGTGTAAACATAGCTTTTTTGTTTACAAACATTTCAATTATGTCCTCCGAAGAGACATTAATTCAGCCAAGTTTATTATCTGGCAAGTTACAAGGGCAAGTTAGGATGCAAACAGCATTCCTAAGGGAAGGCTGACTGAAACACAAACTAACACTGGGGCTGGAAAGGGGAGGTAGGAGTGCTGAACTGTTGTTTGTGATGCTGCTGGGTGCCTGCCAGCAACCTGACACTGACAGTCAAAAAATTTAACTCCTTCTCCTGCCTTCTCTTTACACAACATTGGCAGTTTTGATGGGATTGAGACAGCACAGCAGACTACAAAGGCTCCTAAAGTCTCATGTATATCCCAGAGCTTCAATTAAGACAAGAAGGGTCTGGTGGCTCTCAGGTGACTGATAGCAAAGTTGTCCTCGCACTTCCGCCCAGCCATCCCCCAGACTAAATGAAGCATTCCTTGACTCTAGCTACCGATCTATCTCCCTCTCTGTAAGCCATTCAATTATGGATTGCAGTGACTACATATTTCTATAGTATATAAAACAAGGCTTGGCTTTCATATAGATAAATACACCTCTCCTGGACTAAAGCAGTTTGAGCTTCCATTTCTACAAACATCCTATTATATATTAACTGGGAATTTGCAGAGCATTTGTCTCATGGAGAATGTTTATTAAAATCTCAGAATGCTGCAGAGCAAGATCTCACTTTTTTTCCCTCATATTAGCAAATCTTCACCTTAATATTTATTTTTAGCATAATTAGAGAGAAAAGTCTTACCCTTGAAAACAAATTTTTTGGCAGCTCTCCTGATTCCACTTCTTTCACTTGATAATGTTGTGGGATGATATTCCCCTGTTTGCTTGTAGTATGCAATCTGCTTCAGGTGGAGCCCACCATTTTTTCCACTACGAACCATTGCCAAGCTGAACAAATTGCACAGAATTTATTAGCTAAATTCTCAGAGAAGCACATCTTCAGGTTTTTACTGATTTCTTTGTAGCTCTGAGGCGTCCTGGTTATGTAGCCTCTAGGAAGAGGTTAGACCACCCATTATACTCAACTTAGCAACAAGGAACACTGCTTCAAACACTAATTTTGTTCCAAGCAGAGTTGGTTTTGACAAACTATACTTTAAAAATTCCACACAATGGAGACTTCTACTACATTCATTGGACATAGAAAGGAAATTGTATGAGAGAGAAAGAAACTGTTCTTCTTGGGTACCTCTCAAATTCAGTTGCGCTGGAGACTGTCCAAAGATCCACCTTCATTGAGAAAAATCAAAATAGACAAATAGGGACAAAAACAACTTCCCAGAGAGAAACCAATGGAATTTTTTTTCACTAATTAACCAGACAATTAAGATTTTGAAATTTCAAATCAGACTCTGCATGCAAGGTAAAAATTCCTTCCTCGACATAGGCTGACTTCCCTGATAACATTAATAAGCAATAATGTCATCAATAAAATGGGTCACCGATACAGAACATGCTTGGGTTTAGCAAGAATAGCATCAAAATAATTATGCAATAATGAAAATTGAAATATTCACAGGCAGGATTATTGATGCAGCCTCTCCATGACTTTAGTGGTTTGGTTTTTTTGCAAATCTGTTCCAGCAGCATAGACGAAGCAGCAGCTTAGTCCTGCTCTCATCAATGTCTGCAGGAACATGATCAAGCTTGGGGTCGGTCATGTCATAATTTTGTAGTGAATGCTGGTTATCCACAGCATTAAATAAATTTCTTCTTTATCCTGCCACTGTTCCAGTGCCAGACTGTGACAATACATAGGCTGCTAGAAAGAGTAATTAACTTGTCTGCCATATGGCTTATAATTATGGGGAAGTGACAGTATTCAGGCACTCTGGAATGCACATCATCTCATAATGTGGTGATGTTATCAAAAAACAGAATACATGACAGAAGATGTCTATTTTTCAATTTATAGATTCTCACCTACCTTTACTATGCTGGTAGTGGGAAGTATCAGTCTTAAAAGTGATTATGCCTACTTTCATTTCATCCTTTCCTCCCAGAAAATAAAATGTTATATGTTATTTTTGAAGCCTGCACCCTTGAGCTAAGCACTGCTGTTAGCTAGCAATGGCAAATGCATGACAGGAACTTCCCATTCAAAAAGTGACATGACTTTTGCCTCATTGAGTAATTCATTTTATACAACCTAGAGCTGGTTTTCAAAACAAGCCAAGTGTCTTGTCATATAGCCTTAGAGTTTTAAAGTAAAGTTTTCATATCTGAGAGAACTAACACAGATGTACTTTTCAACACCACGCTCTCACCTGTGAACAAAGAGGGTGTTTCAGAACAGGGAAGGAGAGGAGTCAGAACACAGGACTGTTCTGACACAGCAGTTTCCTGTAATTTTATATCTGACAGCATATGCTAAACCAACTCACTGAGCTGGTAACTTGGATAACTAACAGCAGAAAAGGAGGTGAGGCTACCATGAAGTAAATTCACGTCTCTGTTGTTTCAAAGAAGTCAGTTAACTAGTATTTCTGACAGTAAAAGAGCATTGGTGAAGGACAATTAAAATATCCCATCTGCCAGGGGAACACACTCAAGTTTTACTTAGGGGTTTCCTCCACGCCAGTCCAGCACTTAAGTTACCTGAAGACACTTAACCACATGATGGACTCTTTTGGCTTGACACAGACTTTCACACATGGGAAGAAATGATCTTACAGATCAATTTTTATTTTTCCAGTACTTTTTAAACTTGCCTGAAACAGCAAATACTCTCCATGAAGCCCAAAACTCCCCATTTTAATAAAACAAAGTTGCACAGCAACAAGATACTTCTAAGCAGGACCACAGCATACACTTAAGCTAAGCAGACATGCTATCCTACAATGGCAGTTCCTGTTAAAAGTGTTCTGAAGAGCTTAGGAAAGCCAACTAAGAAAGAATTCATACATTAATTCATGCATACATTAATTTAGTAGGATCCTGATCCAGCAAGCTGTTAAGTCCTTAAGTCTGCTGGACTGCTGCCTATTATAAGCTTCCTTCCTGGATGTTTAGTTTCTTGTGCCCGCACCAGTTTTTCCCCCACTACCTAATTTATTTTGTTTGGCCTACTTTTAAAAAATGCCCTGAAACAGCCCTGAAAAGAACAATTTATAAAACTTTCTGATTTTCATGTTTATTCAGATAATTTATATGCTATGTCTCTCAATAGTCATCATGCATCTGGTAGTCTAAAAATCGAAGATATAAAATCAGCTATCCATTTCTTAGTACCTTTGAAGCTCAAAAAGTATACACTAGAAAGTATTTTAGCAAAGAGAATGAAACTTCCATATAATCAGAGGTTTTTTGGCATTCCTGGCTTAGCCAAAACTGTCACACCTGCTAACACTCAAGTATTTATCATTCTTTAATGCCCATTTCCTCCAACACACAAATACAATCCTAACTGCAAAACCACTTAGTCCTGCCCTTTGACCAATTCCCCTAGCTGTGCTGATCCTACAATAAACAGAAATTGCCTGTGGAGCCCTGGATCACAGTCACATAATGATTTGGGTTGGGCCAGACTTTAAAGATCATCAGCTTCCAAACTGCTGCCATGGTCAGGGACACCTTCCACTAGACAAGGTTCCTCAGAGCCCCAAACGTATCTGGGCTGGAACTCTTCCAGGAATAGGACAGACACAGTGTTTCCAGGCAACCTGTTCCAGTGCCTCACCATCCTCCAAGAAAAAACACTTTTTTCCCAATACCTGATCTAAACTTACTCTCTTTCTTTGAATCGACTCCCCTTTGTCCGATGAGTAAGTTCATGTAAGAAGTCCCACTCCAGCTCCTTTTTGGGCTGTCTCTAGTACACAGCTTCAAAACACCGCTTTTCTAACCCAGGTGCTTCCAAAAAAGTGTAAATCAGATTGACAGACTCGCATACATTCCTCCCTGGTTTTGCAAGCGTGACAGAGGGTTGGGGAGGGCGCCTATGAGGCCGAATGGATAGACAGGCTAAGTTGAGTTTTGCCGCCCGCGGTAGCGCCAGCCGCCATCCAGAACTCCCAAGAGAGATTCTTCTCTCGAAGGCGCCTCCGCATCCTCCCTCCCACCCACAGCACTACACATCCCAGCGTGCATCGCGCCCGCGCACGGCATGCCGGGAGCGGCGGTCGCGACTGACCGTCCCCTGGGCCTCGCACCCCGCGCATGCACGAAGCAACGCCAACGCGACTTTTTTGCTTCCCGCGACTGCCCCCGCCGCCCTCTCGACCCGGCGGGCACAACCGGGAACATCCGTCGTGCCGCGGACACGCACCTGCTCCGGCAGAGGTACCGGCAAGGCCCGTCGCGGCGGCCAGTTTCCTGCCTAGACCAACCACAGCGACAACGCTGGCGGCGCCCCGAGACTTTTGTGGCGCCCCCGGAAGTGGCGGGAGGGAGGGGAGGGGCGGGGCAGCGGCGGCAACGCCTTCTGGGGGGACTGCGGACCGCCGCGGGCAGGTGAGGCGGCTGCTGCTTTCTTCCTCTCCTTGCTTTCCCTCTTTTTTTTCCTTCCCACTCCTGGCCCGGCCGGCACGCAGGTAGGCAGCGCTGTGGCTGAGGCGAGTGGAAGTTCCTGTGAGAACCGGTGTCGCGGTGGGCGGGCAGCGCAGGCGGGGCGGCGGGCATCGGCCCCGCACCGGAGCGCGCGGTGGGCAGAGCCCCGCGTGCTCCCCAGCCTGTTCCTCGGGCACGCCCAAGGCTGCAGCGGCGGGCACGGCCCGTGTGCGCGGCCCGCGCTTTGTTTCTGGGTCGTTCTACTCTCGGACAGCGTTTCGCTGTAACAGCAACTGTGCCGCACACAGGGTGTGTGGGATTGCAGCATGCGGTGCTGTCAGTGTCAGGTGAAGCGTTTTGGTACAGGTGGACGTGGGGTGAAAGTTGGTGTGTGCCTAAACGGGGATGGGGAGGGAAGCGATAGAGCATCTCTTGTAGCTCTGCGTTGGAACACTACGTGAACATCCCAAAAACTGATGATAAATTCGGTATAAAATAAGTTGGAGCAAGGGAGATAATCTGTCTATAATCAAAATAGGGGGCAGGCGGGGAGGAGGGAAGCAGCAGCAGCCCCAATGCTGAGAATTGATTACATGTCAGGAACAGAGATGAGTAAAGACTGCATGTCCTGCGTGACATTTATCTTTGTTCTCGTTGTGTTTTCCAGAACGTGGGGACTTTATAGTGTATTGGTTATCTCTGGAAATGCTGGCGTTTTGGCACTTCTATTGTTTCCCTGTAGCTGGTCACAGGCAGGAAGAGTGGGGGATATCAGTATCATAACCACAAAGAAATAAGTTGTTTTCTTTCTCCTAAAACTACTTTTACTACTGGTGTACTCTTCACAGTTGTTTGTAACAGTGTTTCTGCATTGTTGTATCGGTCTTTTTCAGCGCTGTTTCTCTCTATCTGTTTAACCTGTATCTTTCCATCTTTTCTACATCCGGTCTGTATCATCTTCATAGTATAAGTAAAAAGCCAAGCTTCTTGTTTTTTTTCCCTGGAGTATCAAAATTCCTATGGAATACATCTTTAGCTTGGTGAACAAGGTTTGATTCAATCAGTAGCAACTATTCTTTCTATGTAAAACTTCTTTGTGATATATGGTGGTATGATATCCCTCTTATGATTCAATATGTGAGAAATTGTCTGATTCTTTCTATGGAAGAAACGCTTCTGGCAGCTGTAGTTGGAACAAATCAGGCCTTCATAGGCTGAGCCAAACGAACTTAGGTACAGCTTTATTTTGCAAAACCTCTTATCTTTGCAGAGCTGAATTAAAGTTGTTTGTGAGAATGTGGAGAAGCTGTTTTGACATCTTTGAGTGGGATCTAAAGTTTTGGAAGCCAGCCTTCCTGAAACTTTCAAACTTACCTCAAATGTAAATGACTGTATGTGATGAGTTTGACAGAGTTTGATTTAGAAAGGAACTTGAGGTTAATGAATGTGAAGGTTATCTATTCTGTGCCTGTGCAGGAAACATTTAAAACATATGCTAGATATCAGTTTGTGTGGTTTGCCAGTTAAAAATAGCACTGCCTTTCTCTCTGGAAGGTAAGAGAATGATATTTACCAGATGGGTTTTTCTAGACTTCTAAGGCTGTTTTAACACTTCTTTTAAAGGAAATTTTTTTGGTTTTTAATGGTTTATTTTGTAGTGTCAACTGGAGAGTTGAAATATTTGGAGATAAAACTCAGTTTTATATGTGCTGAAAAGTCTGTTCTGCTGGTGAAGTGTTAGGGAAAAATAAGTTTTGATCAGGAAAAAGCCCATTGAAAAGTTTTTTCACTTTAGGTTTGGTAATTCAAAACTGCTGAAAATACTTTGCCTTACTAACTATATAATTACTGTGAGAGAAGACAGACATGGGAAATTCAGCCAAATAATTACTGTTTGAAAACTGGAACAGTTGTGATTTAAGACGAGAAATTCTTCAACAACCTAGAAAGCATATATTTCCTTGCTGCCAAGCTGGCCTCTTAACAGATTCCTCCTGGCTTACATGGCATGGCACAACTCTTCCAAGTTTTCTGTCCCCTAAAATACTGTAATACGGAGGATCAGATTGAATGTTTCTTTTGGTACAAACAACAAACATCCATCATTCTTGGAAAATAATAAGAGTCCTCAGAAAAAGATTTAGGCAAATGAAGCCTGTTAGCTAGCCTAGCTGTACAGAATTTCAAGAAATGTTAGGTACTCACGAACAGAGTTTTTTTCAGTAGAAAATGCCAGTAGGGCAGGTATTTCTAGATTCCTGATGCTTGAGAGTGGGTGCTTAGAAGTGTCTCATTGGTAAGACTTGGTAGACTAAGGACCTGTCTTCTGCTTGGAATGCTGATAAGCAAGCTCTCTACTGTAAAAAGCAGTCCAGAGACCACCTTAAAAAACAAACAAAAAAACCCCAAAACAAAACAAAAACAACAACAACAACAAAACAAAACAAAACAAAACAAAAAAAAAAAAAAAAAAAAGGAGCAAATTAATAATAATAAAAAAAAAACTGACAAAAATCCACTTAGTGGTGGATGGAGAAAGTGAAGTTGGATTATGATAGCCTAGTGATTAGTACAGTTGAATAGAATGGGACAAGTACTATCTCTGTTCTCTCCTGTATCAGAGGTTTCAATTGTATTTTCTGTTAATCAGAAGTTCATCCTAACCACCAAGCTGAAAAGTGTGTAGGTAAAAGCATCTGCATCCCTACATTACTGCTGAGGATGGAGTGTGAGAAATAATGAAGTTAGCTTTTTTTCTCCAGAAAACACATTTATTGGCCAGCAAGTGCTTGCTAACCAGAACTGTGGTGGAAGTGATGCCTTGGGTTTTAGCTTTTATATTTTTCAGATTATCTGCCACTTGGTGTGTAACTCTGAAACTTCACATTAAATGTTAGTAAGTTCTCTTCTAGACTAAACAATCCCTTCCTAGCTAGAAAATCAAGGACAACCATTACCCAAAAAGCATAAGCAACAGTGAAGGGAAGGGGGCAAGCTAGGGGCTTGAAACTTGATGACATGGAGCTGTGGTTGGACAATTGACCCCAGTATGCAGATGAACCAAAACTTAATAAATGTGTAAAAACTGGTGACTGGGAGCCATCTTGAATTCAAGCTGGGTGCAGCCCCGGCCAGGCTCTTGTACTGCCCAAGGTGTATCCTTTTAAGGCCTTCCAATAGATACCTATTTTATTCCTTTTAACTCTGTCTATTCTCTTGTTCCAGATCAGTTTCTCTAGGCATTACTCCATCATGGGGTCCCCTATGGGCTGCAGGTGGATCACGGCTACACTGTGGACTTCTGTGGGCCTATAGGGCACAGCCTGCTTTACAGTGAGCTGTCGGGCAATCTCTAAGTGCCTGGAGGACTTCTTGCATGCCCTTTCTCAGTGGCTTGGGGTTCTGCAGAATTGTTTCTCTCAGTTTTTCTCACCTTCCTCAGCTGCTGTGCATGTTCCTTATCCTTTCCTAAATGCCTTATAGCAGAGGCATTGCCATCATGGCCAAGGGGCTCAGCTTTGGGCAGCAGCAGGTCCATCTTGGAGCTGACTGGAATTGGTTCTGTCTGACACGGAGACAACTTCTGGTCTCTCACAGAAACCACCGCTGAAGCCCACTCACTGCCAGAACCTTACCAGGGAAACCCAATGCAGGCACTTACTTGGCAAGGAGGACTCCTTTTATTCTTAAGAAGGTTTTCTCAGATTTCAGTACAGTGAAACTGGATGATGGATAGTCTCTTTTGGAATGGGAACTGTTGTAATTTTTCTGGTAGAGTGTGCTGGTTATGCATTGAAGGCACCTGAGGGGAAGGCATACTTAGAAGTTTTTTCTATGAGAACTTCCTCTGTTAATTGATGGGACTGATTGGAGGCTGATTTAGTTGTTGACAGCCTGAGAAACCAATTGGAGAAGTTATTTTGCTCCATTAATCCATATTTTTAAAGCAATAAACCCCAGGAAAAACCCTTTTTCATTTCTGGCCTTTCACAAGGTAACATCTGCCAGCCTGGACTTTTTCCCATGCTGCCCAGGCCAGGCAGGGGTAGGCTTGGGAGGCTGCCGAGCCCTCCCGTCATGGCCACAGCTTGGTGAGGCTCTGCCCTGCCACCAGCTTGGAGCAGCCGTGGGGTGGCCGAACCTACCCAGCTACGCATGTGACCTGGGTGGGGGAGGCAGCTGAGCCCTGCTTTGGTGTAGCTCCTCTATGCCCTTCCTTGCTGGGCAAAGTAAAGACAGGTGCCGGTGGGCAGCCTTCGCGCAGCTCTCCAGTGTGGCCCAAGTGTCCTGAGATCCTGGCACTGCTCCAGCATGGCCGTCTGCAGCCCCCTCCATCTTCTGTGTGAGATTTTAACCTTTCCAATGCTCAGATTAGGTTTACAGACCTTCAATCCTTTCTTGAGTAAGGGGAAAAAAGCCAGAAAGAACACACAAAGGGCAATAAAGTAGAAGCCAAGTTTTAGATGGAAGGAAAATGAGGAGATGCTGTGAAGGTTGGCTAAAAAAATCTTTTTATAAGCTATAAGGGTGGACTGTATTACACTAAAAATACCTATAAACTGTGGAAAAAGACGTGGGGCATTGAAGTGTTTGAAAGATCCTTTGCCCTGAAGGAAAAAGGGGATCTTTGTTCGTGGGAATAAAGTATGAACAGAGAAAAGAGCAATGAAGAGAACTTTTGCTTTTGAACGCTTCATTCTTAAAAGTAAACACCCCATGAGTTTAACATGGTCCATAAACACAGTTTGAGGGTGCTGTGAAGATGGGAAGATGTTAGTGGAAAATAAAGCCATGAGAGAACTGTTTCTTTTTCTTCCTGTGGAAAAAAATCCTTATAGCTGAACAAGAAGAGACTCCTCTCCCTAAGGTAAACTGAGATTTAAGTTTATTTATTTAATGTTAGCATATTGTGACATCTAGAGCTCAGTGTTTGTTTGATGCAAGATTGGAGCAGGTGACCTAGTTCCTGTAAAGCTAAGTAAAGCGTGATGCAGTTTTATAATAATTTTTTTTTCTTTGTTACCTTTTTTTAGCCTCTTTCTTGTCTGTTAATTTGGACATCAATGGAGTTTCTTGCTTAATGTTGCTGAGCAGAGCTGAGTTACTGAAGATTATGATAAACTTCATAAAGCTTTTGAAATTTATATTTGATGAAGAGAGCTGAAGATTTTTCTAAGCCTCATGTACTGTACTTGGACCTTATAAATTCCAGTACTCATTTGAAACCCTTAGATCCCCTTGAATTTTCTGTGATTATTGTTTGATTTGTTTCTTTGAGGGTTTTTCTTTCTTGGGGTTTGGTTGGTTTGTTTGTTTTGGTTGTTTGGGCTTGAGGTTTTGTTATTGTGTAGAAGTGTTATCAGGCAGTAACTATAACATTCTTTGTGTTAAGAGATTAAGAGATATTGGGATAGAGCTGCTCAATAAATTTTATTTAGATTTAGTCCATCTCAGTAAAGATCTGACAGCTACTGCTTAGCATCTCACAGGTTGCATGGTGGAACAGAACAACATCTGTATGTAAATGTTAATTTTTTTATTATTGATTACTTGTCACAGGAGAAATTTTGTGTTTAAATTCTGTCCAGCTTTAAATTGAAGAGAATATTTATCTCTTGCTGTGTAAGGAGCAGCAGTAAACAAGTCACGTATGGTTTACTGCCTTCAGCAGCTTGTGTTTGGCATCCTTTCCCTCTTTTTCTGCCTTTTGACTATCCTGTCTCTTCTCTCTTTCTTGTTGTTTGTTAGACCTGAAAAAATGCTATTGTTGAGTAAGGGTTCTTGCTAGTAGTTCTAAAGTCTCACATTTAAGGTTTACCTTTTTTTGAATCATCTGTAGAAAGGTGTCACAAATGCACGGAGAGCTCTTGGGACTGGAGTGCTTGGTGCTCTCAGCTATCAGACTCCACTGATCCTGTCTTCCTGTCTTATGCTTCCACCTTGTTTCCTCTTCATGATTGCTTTCTTGCATCACCAGTGACCCAACAAATTGTCTGTCTTTTATTTCTTGCACCATAAATCATACTGCAGAATTGTTTTAAAACAGGTAAAATGCCTCAGCAGGAGTCAGGCAAACATTTCTGCTATTAAATGTACTGTTAATTAAAATATTAGCTATAGTGGTTTTAGCAGGAAGATACTAAAAATCTTTTGTCAACTTGAGAGTATCTGAAAATTGCTATTAACATTATTTGTGTTTTAATGATGTAATTTAAATTGTTGGAAGCTGATAAAGTTGTGATATGCTTACAGCGGTAAAAACTAAAACTTTAAAATAAGCAAATTGCAGGTGGAGCACAGAGCAGCGGTCTGTTTTGTTACTATTATGTATGTATATGTGCAGAGTCGTGTAACAGATGAGTGGTGCTTATGATTCTTTGTTATTTGTTTGATAAATTCCACAATGTAAATGTCACCGTTTTGATATAATGGCATTTTAAAAAGTTGTTTTACTGAGTGGTGGGTAATTTAAAAATATTTTGTACTATTTAATGTATGATGTGTTGTCTTTTTTTCTTGAGATAACTGATAAGAAGCACTTTTTCTACAGTTTTGTTCCATTAGTTTCCATTAGTGTGCAGTATAGAAAATGTATATTTGATCTTCTGATGGCTGCAGAGACAATGAAGAAACTCTGGTGAAATGCTTCTGTTTGTACAGGAGTTGAATATGTTCTTATTAGTATTCAAAATGTGATCGTTAAAACTTTGAACCTGTTTTTTATGACTGCTGAGACCACTGCTGCTGTGTTGAGCTGATTTGTTGCTGATAGTTACTGGAATAGTAATCTTTATTATGGTCTATGTAAATATGAGGAACTGGATTCCTGAGCTGCTGAAACATGTGGAATGGGGACATGAAAACTGTGGATATATATCTGTTAACACAGTGAGGACTAGATTTTGGTTTATTCTTTCAGAATATACTTTGGAATTCCTTTAGAATATTCTTGTGAAAATTAAGAGATGTTCTGTTAAAAAAAAAAATCTGTAGATTACCATGGAGGTAAGCAGAAAACTTGGAATGCAGGGCACATGCTATCAAAATCTCCGATTTTATATACTTAGAATGCTGTTTTATTCTTTTTTGGGAGTTTATTTTTTGAGGGTTTTTTTTTTTGTCCTTTTGGCCAAGACATCATGTTGCAGATGGCCATACATTTGGTTGAAAGGCCTTTTAAGAACACCAGTACAAAAAAAGTGAAGATTTTTAAATCTATAAGCTATGAAAAAGAAGCCTTGTGTAATAGGCGAGGTTTAAACAGAACATAGTCTAGTTAATTTTACCTGGAGAGATCATAGCATGGTGGGAGGTTGTTGTCTGGATGTTATTCATTCTATCTCTTTGGAAATAGGTCAGTGTATCTTCCAACATAAAGCTTTGAGTTTTAACTTGCTTACAGTGCAGTCATTCATGGCTGAGATGAGTACATAATTGTCTAACATTCACTGTCTAATGAGGCTTATGCTCACGCACCAAGTGCAAGATCTAACATAAAGTATCTCTGCCCCTTATATTGCTGCTGCTGCTCACTTCTTAATACAGAAAGAGGGCTGTGGAAAGACTTGCATGCTCGAGGGTTTGAAAAGGTGTGCCAGGGAAGAGCAGGGCTTTCCCTTGAAATGGAGCTAATAAATCACCCCTCTGAATTAGTATAATTTTGAAATTAAGGGGCTCTCAGGCAAAGATTTAGGGATAGGAACAATAGTTCTTTACTAGTATATCTAACAAGAGAAACAAAACAACGACTATAAAATTAGCAACAAACAGAACTGTAACTCAGTTCCAGTCCTTCTCGGAATGCAGGCACTTTAACTTTGGTGCAGTTACTGTCACCACTGGCAGTGAGGTCTGGCAGATTCCTGGTGGACAGGGGCAGATGTGATGATCCCCCACAGCTGCAGGGGTGTTGGGGGTGATGGCAGCTGTGTCCCAGATGGGAAGAGATGGAAGAGAGGCAGGACGCTTGGAAAACGGCAAACTGAAGTAGGAGGACGTCCAAGCAGGCGTGCTGGGTCCAGCAACAGAAGAGGCAGCTCCCGGTGTTGGGATGGTAGTGCTAGCAGCAACACCTTTGTCCTCTGAAGCCAAAAGTAAGCAACTGCCTCCCACTCTCCTTTACCTGGTGCTAATCTTCTAACCCTCCTTTTTTCCCTTGCCCTCTGAAAGAAACTCCCAAAAAGGCAGGGAGGCTCTCCATCCCCACATCTCAAGGTCTCAAGGACCTAGCCATCAGTGTGTGTTAATGGGAAAAAATTCCACAGGCAGAGAGGAAAGGAAAAACCAACCGCCAACAAAGGGGCAGCCAGATGGAATTCTGCATAGGGCATTATGTTCTGGAAGCTTCTTCAATCAGCACTAATAGTATTTCTGAAGCAGGAAGACAGCTCCATCACCTTTCTCTGCCATTTATTATTTCTTCTTGGCATATACCTAGAGTACTATGTGTTTACTCAAGTGTGGTCTTACTGCATTTTTGATGTCTGATAACTGTAGATGGTGTTTGGGAGACTTGTTTAAGTTGTTCACTGTAGTTTCAGTCACTATTTCTCTGCTTGTCCTTTTTCTTGGTTTATTTTTATTCCACATACCACAAAAAGGAAGGGAATCTCAATTTTTGTTGTAGTATTTGGGGGGAAAGAATTTTAATTCCCATATTCCTTCTTTATGAGAAAATCTTAAGTTTTAGAAAGCTGTTAAAAAACTGGTTGCCAGTGTACAGATTTTGGGTAGTGGGATGGAAAGTAATACACGAGGAACTTCATTTTTTAGCTTTATTAGAGGTTGGGGGGGTGTCTTTTTTAGTTTTAACACCTTTATAAAATTCTGTTTTACTTGCCAGTCCATGTTGGCAGTAACCTCCACTTTTCTGAAGCTTGTTAGAAATAGGATTTGGAAAGCCCACTTTCTACCATGTCATAAATAGGATTAATTTACCTGAACACCCAATTTCTAACTCTTGTGACAGTCAGATGAATTAGGTATTAGAAATTTTATCTTGTTCTTATTGCTTGAAAGGCAAACAGCTACAGTTTCACATTCTAAGGGAAAGTAATTTTTTGTTAGCAGAATTGAAGGGCAACAGATACATAGCAAATTAGTTGAAGAAATAAATATTTTTAATCCTCTTTTGTAAGCCCAGGATTCTTATGCTCATAGCTCAGTTTCAACTTCTGGATCGGAAGTTTCTGTATTTGTCTTGGGGTGATTTTATCTTGATACTTTATTCCCTAATCATCTGCTGTATGCCCAGAAATGTCTGCAGTGTCTTTAAGAAGGTTCAGGGGGTGGGGCCAGAGCCTGGGTACACGGGGCGCGGGCTCTGTTCAGTCTCTCTTTCTGTGGGTGCTCCGGATGTTGCATTCCTCTTTTTCTTGGATTGGGTTTTTTGCTAGCTTGAAGCAAGAAGATTTGTTTTTCCCTTCCCTTCCCGTAGCCTGGAAGCTGTAACGCGAATCCTCTCAGCGACTTACTGGCTTTTTGTTCCCTTGAACTGTTTTGATATTGGCTTGTTTTCCTTTTCGGCCTGTGGTGGGGGCTGGCAGGGCCACCCTGAGACAGAGACCTCAGAGGAGCTGAACCAACACGAGAAAGGACATTAAAATCCACCAACTTCGGCTGCTGCGAGGAAGAGACCCACGCCAGAAATTCATCTTTCCCGTGTGCTCTGCTCTGGGCTGCTATGCGATCTCCTCTTTCCCTTCCCAAAGACAAAAACAACCAGCTTCTGTTTTGTTTTCTGGCCACGCAATCAGCCTGTGTATTTTTTTTTTTTGCCCGGGCATTTTTCTGAGTTGTTTTGGTTGGTTGGTTGGTTTGTGTTCTGCTTTTGGTGGATGTCTGGATGTGTGGAGGGTATGTTTCTGGGAATTGATATCTAGCATTTATTCAGTCCTTTTCTATGCCTTATGGGCACCCTCCGCTTGTTGTTTGTGTTTGGTTTTTTGTAGTTGTTAATAAGCAGGGGGTTTTTCTTTGGTTTTTTGTTTTTTTTTTTTTTTTTTCACTTTCACCTGCTGGTATCATTTTCTCTCATTGGCAGAAGAAAAGGGAGTTATTAAAGGGCTTTTTTTCTTTAAAGGAAATGCTCGTTCTAGGGCGTTTTCTCCTGAAATTTGTCTCCAAAGCCGGGACAGTATTGTTGACCCACACCTAGCCTCTGAATTAGGACAGATTCTTTCTGGGCAACTTTTGCTTTGATTACCATCCCCCTTTACAGGAAGCTGAATGGTTGACCACTACTGAGAATTTACTATTGCTTCACTTAGTTCATAGGACAGCCAAAGTAATTTTGACTGATATTTGAAAACAAATTCAGTTTTGCTGAGACATCACTGTTGAAATGGCACTTGTGTAATGACCTACAAATAAACAACCTAATCCTTTGGATCAGATGAGCTTCTAAACAAGTAACTGCATGTTAATTTTTTAAGTAGTAGTGACATTGTAATTAATATTATGAAGCCATATACATCTCACAGCATCAGTTACCTTCTTAAAACAATAGATGCCTGCTCTATGGGTCTGTTTCTGTGTACAAGTTATTTTGCCAGTATTTTATTTTCACGTGGCTGGTTAAATATGTGTTCACCACTGCATTAGTAGTTAGAAGTCCCTTTCTTAGAAGGCAGTGCTTGTGTCCATCTCTATAACTTTTGATTTTTCAGAGTGAAAAAAGGCAACACTTTGTTGCAAGCTGTTGCAATCTTTCCTATGAAAACAGAATACATTATGTTTTCATAGGAAAGATTCACTGGAGTTTTAAGACTAGGGTTTTTTTTAATAGTCCTAATGGTGGTATTATGTTTTTCATTAGCACTACTGTTTGCCGTTGCCATTTGATCACAGAACTTCTGTGGAATAAACAGCCGATGACATGGATAGTGAGTTAAATATTGTAAATATTGGAGAATATTTTTATTGTATTTTTCATGTACAATACTCTCCACTTAAGCCTTGTTAAGTTAGGAAGAAATACTTTTGCCAGCTTTTACTTCTGTGAGTTATATTATCTGTTACTAAAATTTATGCATCAGTAGTTTGATAATAATTTTGCAACTATTCTCCATGCGTGCTCTAAACATAAATGTAAAAGTGTAGACTATATATGGTGTGCAGTGTTTTATTTCTTATGCTTTGCTCAGAGGTACATAATTGTCCAAACACTTTTTCTGGATGAGGTGAGTTTATTTTATCTATTTTATCTTCCTTTATCAAGTGTTCCTTTTTTTTTTTTTTTTTTTTTTTTTTTGTCTATTTCTTGTAGGTTAAAAAGTCATACCATCTCAGGGAAGTAGCAGCACATTGTGGGTTTCTTGGAGCAGCAACTCTAATCAGTTATGAGCAGATGATAACAAGTTAAACAGTGCCTGGTAAACAATGCAATCACGGTGGCAAGCCTGCACAAGCAACATCAAAGAGCAGAGGACTTTGGTGTTCCCAAGTCAGTAGGAAACATGCCCAGGATCTCACCTGTCAGAGTGCCTGCAATTTTTACCTAGATTTCTATAGGTCTTGTAACCATGTCTGTTAATGCGACAGAGAATGATCCTCCCAGATTCTTTGTAGGTGGAGAAGATGGAGAAGGATTGTTGGATTCAGCCAGATCTACAGATTATGAACACTTCTATGACCATGGGGAAGAAGAGGAGGAAGAGTATGATTCTGTATGTATTGTAGGGACACACATTTAGTATTTTTTGTTCTCAAGCATTATTTTTCTTTTCCAAATATTTTTTTTTAAATGGTTTCTAAAAATATTTTTTCATAATATTTTTTAGTATTTAATTGTTTTTCAAAAATGGCATTAACTGATGTAAATCTAGCACTGAAGTGGTGTTCTAAACTGAGAAATTGTTCATATTCAGATAATGATCTGTCAGTAATGCCGGGAAAAGAAGGATACTGGAAAATTAAGTATACCTTGAACTGTGAAGTAGACGTGCTTGATATTAGAGAGTTTCAGGGCAACTGAGGTTGATGTGCATGATTTGCAGACTTGATTTGGATTCTGAGAATGAGCATGATGATGGCATAAGCCTCTGTTTTATTTATTTGGATAGCTGGAAGCAAAAACAATTATTGGGAATTTTTCTTTTGTGTGCTGTCAACTGCTTCATAGTTTACTTTTGATTTTTTTTTTTTATTATTCTTTCTTGTAGTGGTATATTGAAAGCGCATACTAAGTTAATCTTAAATTATACCTTAGTTTATTATCTTTATAAAGTGTTCTGAATTGTATTTGAGCACTGTGCTCACCAATTTTTAGTTTGCTTAAGACAAACTCTTAATTTTATTATGCATGAGTCATCGTCATTTTTTTAACTGTTAGTTGTTTGTTCTTCTTGCAACATTGCACTTTATGGAATAGATTACATTTTCACTAATTTTAAATAAGTCTAAAAAGTTTAAATGCAAGACAGCATTGCTAAAGACTTCCCATGATTAAAAATAACGTGGAAATGCAGAGTACCTGTTCAAAATTAGCAGCTCAAGTAGTTCAAATCAGTGAGTCTGTTTTGGCAAGGGAAGGTAGCTGGCTAGGTTTTCAAAAAGCAAAAGCACAAATTAAAGGATTGTTCTATGGGCTTTTTGTTTGTTTCCTTTATAGAGCAGAGTAGGTTGGCTGTTGCCTTTAGAAATACCACTGACAGAAAAGAATTATTGAAAGTTTAACATGAAAGTAAATACAGAGTATGCAAAAAAAGTGAAACAGTTTATGCAGTTAATAGTTCAGAAACCTGGAAAAGTAGTTTCTTGTTTTCTAATTTTCCTTTCCATAATTTGTGTGTAATATTAGGTGAAGAGAGGACTTGTGGCTGTTAATTAGACATGAAAAAATAATTGAAAAATGAATTACTAGTTAATTTCAGAGTAAGCTGTAAGTAGGTGAACTGTATGCCACAGTTTCACTCTTGAGACATTTTTTGTGAGGATGCAGTGTTTTATGCTGTTATGCTGCATTTTGTTATCTGCTAGCAATTTACCTGATTAAAAACTAAATTAAAGGTAGCACACAATTTTTAAGAGAAAATACCTGTTCTAGTATTGTGCTGCTAAAACCTTGTTGTGTTTTGAGAACATATAATTATTGCTTTTCCCTTCCTCCACCTCCTTTCCAGCCACCGGAAAGACAAATCGCAGTTGGGATTTGTTCAATGGCTAAGAAATCAAAGTCCAAACCAATGAAAGAAATTCTTGAACGCCTCTCCATGTTTAAGTATATAACTGTAGTGATATTTGAAGAGGATGTTATTTTGAATGAGCCAGTAGAAAATTGGCCTTTATGCGACTGTCTCATTTCTTTTCACTCTAAAGGTAAATCTTTTAATAATACCATAAATACTTGTGACAACTAAATCATTTAAGCTCTTTGAAAGTCCTTTTAGGTTTTTTGTCTTGCAGTTTTATTGGATTTTCCTTTATCTTCTTTAATATAATATAGCTGATTTTTAAAGTGCCAGTTTTTAAAGTGATACTGTTGACATTGCTTGAGAAAGTCTTGTCTGACAAAATATAAGAATAGCAGGTGCAGTAGTTCAATATGTTTGAAGCCAGTGGAAATAGTGATGTCATGCAAAGGATCCTAACTATTTACTGGTAATGTGTCTTGTATTTTAATTTGTTTTTCTTAATAAACATTTTAGGGTTTCCACTGGACAAAGCAGTAGCCTATGCAAAACTCAGGAATCCATTCATAATCAATGACTTGAATATGCAGTATCACATACAAGACAGGTAAATAACACTAATCACCATCTAAAGCATGCCATTTTTGTCAGAGACTGTAAAAATTTGTCATAACTGCATAAGCAGTAATAATAACTGCAGTTCCAGTGTATTGTCCCTGCCCATGATGGAGGGTTTGGAACTAGATGGTTTTTTACATCTCTTCTAATTCAAACCATCCTGTGATTCCATGATTGTACAGTAGTTTAAATAAAATTACAGTGAATGTTACACCGTATTAATGTATGTTTTCTGGGATGCGTCTTAAGGTGTGTTTTTTTCTTTTGCTGTTTTTACATTGATATGTCTGAATATATTAGGTTAGAAATTTGGTGATACATTTTTCTAAAGCTTAGCAAATAGGAGTGTTTAAACTCTTAAACTACCTATAGGATAGGTATGTATAGCATCTGTACAGAAAATTGTAGAATTCATGTGATTTGCAGGTTTTTTTTCTGTAAAGGTGATACTTAACAGAAGGTGTTGATACTCAAAGGTCATGTGGTTATTGAAAGCGAAGTTTCTTTTGAAGCTGAGGTCATGCATAGCAAACTTTAATAAAACAATGATGATGAAAATATGTAAACACTGGAGCCTTCTGAAAAGTGAGCAGACCTCCTATTTTGGATGCCTTCAGTTACTGTTCTGTATAAACTTAAAATGAACGGTTGAAAATCTCATTTAACAAGACAGTTGTTTTGTGAAAATGTCTATTGTGCAGCCAGAGAGGAAAGTACTGGCATTGCAAAGTGCATTTTTATTGATCCTGAAGAGATCATTGCAAAGGTACTGCTGTGTCCGTGACCTGTATAGCATTATATTAGTAAATAGAGTATATGTAACCTTACCCTGTGTTATTTGAAAAAAAATTAGTGTTTGTTTTTCTCCTCCTTTACTCATGGACTGTAAAGTGCAAATATTAGCAAGATTTCCCGGCTCATTGGGCAGTATTTGTTCTTTTCTTCTAGAAGAGAAGTCTATAGTATTCTTAAAGCTGAAGGCATTTTACTTCCTCGCTATGCAGTTCTGAACCGTGATCCAAACAATCCCCAAGGTAAAAAGATCAGAGAAAAAATATCAACCATTAGCATCTCTTTGTTTCCACTGGAGAACAATATGAACCTGATGGAAAACTAGATTTCACTGCCTAGACAGTTAATTTTTGCAGTTTGATTTCTTTGCCAGCATTTGAAGTGTTGTGGATTGACCCCTACTGGCTGTGGGGGGCAGTATGTGATAAAGAAAATAGGTTTGAGGCTGTGTAAAGCACTGTTCAGTATTACCAAAAATATCAAGACTTTTTTTGTCACAAGTCCAAAACATAGCACCATAACAGCTGCTGTGAAGAAAATTAACTCCATCTCAGCCAAAGGCAGTACAAGTATGCAACTAAGAAGTATGATTCTGACACCATACATCTTACAGACATCATAGAACAACTAGAATATAAGGGCCTCCTTACTCAAACTGAGTTTCTAATATGTCACCAAAGACAGCAGCATCCAGGATATTCTGTTAACCACAATTATTAGTAATTTTCCATAGGAAAGTCATGTGGACAGAAACAAGTCAGTCAGGCTATTAAATTCTTCCCTTTCTGAACATAAGCAGTCATATATTTGAAATCTGTTTTAGATATACCTGCAGATACAGTGCTTTGAATATAAATGAGAATTGATTCTTTGTGTACCTGCAAACAGACAGAAGCTTTTCTACTAAAATGAAGACTTTAAGAAACAGTAAGAGATGGCAATGACAGGTCAAGAGAATTTTGCATTAAAATGTCTGTGTGATCTAGGGGGAAAAAAGGACATGTTTATGCTTCAGTAGTGAAATAAAAGCTGCTGCTTACAGTTAACAAGTATTGAATACCAGATTCCTGATTGCTGATACCAAGGGACCTAATCTTATATGCAGGGAGCATTTATCACGTGGTATGCGACAGTTTTAACCATATGGAAGGTACTGTGGCATCTGACACTACACTGTGTGTAGTGTTCACTTGCCAGCTCCCTGCTATTTCAGAGAAAGGCACTGAAAAAATAGACAAGTAGTTCTTCCCTCTCTTCAAAACGTCTCAAAAATACACCACCTTATGCAGCTTACGCACCTGCAGGAGACAATTTCCTATCTGTCACTTAGGGAATCAACACAAATTCTGGAACATAGTATTTAAATAAAATAATGTAGACATGATACAGGAAACAAATACTGCATGGGATCATCTGTCGTTGTGCAGTCAGTAACAAATCAGAGAAACAAAGATGTAATAGAATATTATTATTTCAACCTGCAAATTAATGCAGATCTCTTAATAATTGTATGCCATTAGTATACTGTTACAGCTCTGTTCTTTGCACTGTTCTTCAGAATGCAACTTGATTGAAGGAGAAGATCATGTAGAAGTGAATGGAGAAATTTTCCAGAAGCCCTTTGTAGAAAAGCCAGTTAGTGCTGAGGACCACAATGTTTATATTTATTATCCAACATCTGCTGGAGGTGGAAGCCAGAGGCTCTTTCGAAAGGTGAGATTATGGTGCTACAGCTACTGAAAAGCTTTAGATGTCTAATAGGATTGCAGAGTAATTCTGTCAAGTCCTGCTCGCTTAGAAGTAGTGGCAGATCAGAGAAATTTCAGGAGAACATGTAGATTGGCCTATGTTTCTTGCAGTAGATAGCTACTGCAGATTCTTAGCACACACCATTCTAGAATCTTACAAAAATCTTTTGGCAATGGTCAAAAGCTTGCTTCATTTGGTAAGTGTTTTTGCAGTACAAGTGTGTTATTTTAGGTAGTTTTAAAGTTTCTCAGGCAGTGCCCTATGAGTTTTTTAATGGAAAAATACATCTTTCAGATTGGCAGCAGAAGCAGTGTTTATTCTCCTGAAAGCAGTGTGAGAAAAACAGGCTCCTATATTTATGAGGAATTCATGCCCACAGATGGAACTGATGTGAAGGTATGACAACTGCATGTTCTTATTTATATTTAGAACAATGAAGTGCTCAAGCACCTTGTCAGTTTTAAAGGTAATAGTATATCTTGTTCAAGGATTAATTTTAATTGAGTTTTAATACAGTTCATGAGTAAAGAATGCAATTCTGATTCTAGCTAAACATAGTACTTGTAATGTATAGCAGCTGTGCTTGTGTTGTTAGAATCAAGTGCTGGAGGCTTGCTACCCAACATATTGTCTTTCTCTTTTTGTATTAGTGCTAGAACAGCATCTTCTTTCCCATGGTAACAGATGCTGCCTATATATTTTATCTGAAGGTTAAAGATTACAAAGAATCTAACTGAAGTAGATCTTAGTATGCTAATTAATAAACAAAAGTTACTTGCTAAAATATTATAGAGTCAAAGAAAATAACCTTTGTGGACCTTACCTGTAATAATTTTCCCTCTTTCATTCATTTAAGTTCTTAACAGAGGTAAAGATTAGGTACCATAAGAAAATGCTAAAACAGAGTGATAACAAAGTAAGGTAAACCAGCCATGCGTGAAGATTACTTCCTTTATCTTCATTTTGGCTATTTTAAGCTCATATCAAAACATGTGAAACCAATGTTTTACCAACATATGTAAGATATAGCCATATTAAAACAAAAAAGTGCAGGTGTAGAGATTGTGAGGTCTAATCCAAAAAGCCATATTATTATTTGCAGTCAACTTCTTAGTATCACTCAGTGGTGTATGAGGGCAATACTTATTTAATGTTCTCAGAAAAATGCCCTGATGTACTCTTCTAAAGATTATTCTGTGCAACACTTTGCAGTAGGTTAATTTGTGTTTACACATGTTTGTATAAGAGGTTTCTGAACTTCCCACAAAGTTTCGTACAAGAAGAAGAGATGCAAATGGCTTGAGGGATAGGGACAAGTTGTAGTGACTAGTCATCAAGCAGCAGTGGGCTTTTAACATCTTAAATAAATAATGGATTTTTTTCAAGACTATTTATATTAGGCTGTTCCACTAAACCTACCCTCTTGCCTGAATTCACTGAGTTGGCAGTATTGGCACTCATCTGCTTTAACTGAATACGTTTTTAATCAACACTTAGAGTTTGTTTTTTAATTGAAGAAACTCTAGCTTATTTTTGAGAGCTGCTGACAAAACTCTCCTAGCATACACCCCAAGCCCTTCAGTGAGCATCAAAACTGCAGTAGAGATAGCACAGTTGTTCTCTTAAGCTCCTGCCTTGTCATCTTAAAGCTGATAAGATCCTTTGTTTTGTCCTGTATAAAACATAAACATACTTTTTAAATTAAGAGAATCACTTAGTCCTGCAGCCAGATTTCCATAAGTAAACTGAAATAATTCTCAAATTAACTGGTTCTTCAGGTTCTGCAGGTGTTTTGGAGAAGAAAACATTTACGTCTCTGTACCATCATAACTGAGTAATTATTTTTTATTAATTGAGTTTTTATAATGACTCTTTTTCTCTTTTTATCCTAGGCTGTCAGTAAATGATGTGTTCTCTAAAGGCAGAGAATGCCCCTGAGGAAGATACTTTAGTGTGACCTTTTCAATGACGAAAGCAGCTAGTATCTTTCAATGTTCTTGTCACATTTGAGTTATATGCATACATTTTGCAAATTTACGCAACGTAATTTAAATACACTGGATCAAGAGCTTTTTTTCAATACAGGTGTACACAGTAGGTCCAGACTATGCTCATGCTGAGGCCCGAAAGTCTCCAGCTCTGGATGGCAAAGTAGAAAGAGACAGCGAAGGAAAAGAAGTGAGATACCCAGTCATCCTGAATGCAAGAGAGAAGTTAATTGCTTGGAAAGTATGCCTTGCCTTTAAGGTGAGCTGATTGCTTTCCTATCTCATCAAACATTTAGCGTTAATTAATTGTTTGTTGCATGAAACCTCTGTAGAGTTTTAGTGTATGATCCAGCAGTGGTAATTGCTGTGGAACTCCTACTAAGGTGAAAAGTTAAACTTCCATTTCTACATCTTTTTTTTTTTTTTAATCAAGAAGGGCTCTTTCTTTAATGTATTGAAAAGTTCTGGATAAGTTGCTTGTGTTGCATTAGTTCCCTGAATTTGCATGTTGCTATTGTGTTTTGCTAGCCCACAGTATATGTATCTTTTTGGTGTACATTTTGATAATAGTTTCTAAGTTGGCAAAACACAGTTTCAGTAAAGTTTTTGTAACTTCTGTTGCCAGATACAGACAATTGTTAATTTGGTATTGACATGATTAAGTACTTACTGGAATAAATTGATAGTAATTTGATAGTTTCTATTTTTGTATAATTTCAAGATTGCTATATAGTTATAAGGATTCTTTTGTACAAAACTTCCTTCAATCTCTTAACCTCCTTTTACCTGTGTTATAAAAAGGTTTTCAGTCTGTCTCTTTAACCTGTGTGTGCTTGTGATGGAATTCTGGAGCCTGTAGGATGTGAGCTCTATCAGCAAAGTGGGTTTTGAGATCTTAAAAAGTAATCTGTTTAAACAGTTTCTAGTATCATCTGCTAATAATGTCAATAGAATGTCAATGTCAAAACTATCTTGTCAAATTTTGATAAAAGTGGTTTTTCAATTTTTTTTTTGTAATTTCTTGCTTGCCATCCTTAAAAACTATATATAGTGGGTATCCACAGTGAAAGGGGGACTTGTAGGCCCATGGCTGCTGTAAGTCTTGAAGTTCATGCTCATGTGAACCTGACCTTCAAGACAAATACTGCTAGAGATAGGTGGGAAGTATAAAATCAAGCTGGGGATAGAAAGTTAAGAACAGGAAGATGTTTGGGTGATGTGGGTTCCATGAGGGTGTCATGGAACTGACATAAGATACTACTTATAAAGTGTGTCATGTTTTGGTCATGTTTTCAGATTAATACCCTGTTAAAATATAAAGTTTATTTAGAATATGCAGTCCTAAGTCACTTGAACTTTTATTCTTTAAAACAGCAAACAGTTTGTGGCTTTGATTTGCTACGTGCTAATGGACAGTCCTATGTTTGTGATGTGAATGGCTTCAGTTTTGTGAAAAACTCCATGAAATACTATGATGATTGTGCTAAGATACTGGGGTAAGAATTTTCTGATTTATTTCAGATTTGTTTATTAACTCCCTTGCATATTACTGTAGTTTATGTACTGCCAAATTTCTTATTACTATTTTTTACTTATTACTGTTAATTATTTCTTATTACTATTATTTATTAAAAATAAAATATCACATTAAAAGTAAATAACATAAATAATTAAAAAGTATGATTAAAGAGAATCCTAAGCCAATAAATAAGTACTAACTAAATTCCTAATTATTAAAATTATCCCAAGCATCTGAGTGTTTAAAAGTGCTTTAAGCTAACTGCATAAGTATTTCGAGAGCAAGATTAAGTTCTTAAAGATAGCTGAGATCTTTTCAAGTAGTGAAGCACTGCTGGATGGTTGTGATTGCTGCTGTTCAATGTGTCCAAATTGCTTTACATTGTCCTTGATCTGAAACCGGTGTATACTTGTACATTTGTGGATTTCACACTTGTAAAATCAAACTGAAATAGAATCAAGGTGTCTTCTATCTTAACATCTTGCCTCTGCTACTGGAGGCAAAAAAAGGTATCATGTGGAATCATATAGAATTGGGTACAGAACTCTATGCCAAGGAAATGTACTCAAAATAGGCTAAGCCCATTGTGATTATCTTTACGGTCAGATTTCACTAATGAGCTACAGCATTACTTTTTGCATTATCTAATTATTTGGAATCTTATTTTTTGAAGAATTTTGCAAGTTTCTTCAAGATTTTTAGGAGTTATGTTTTGGTTTATTCTACTTTGGGATAGACTTTTTCTTCCCTCTGTTACTGCTTCTTACGTAGATATAAATCTGAAGTTCTGTGGATTTTGATGAAATATTTGTTAAACAGAACGTTAAATGTGCCAGCCTTCTTGAGGAGGAGACTGCATTGTAATTTTATAGTTAAGATGAGAGACTACTTATTTTTCCAGTTTTATCACAGAAACTTTTGAGAAACTACCAGTGAAAGATAGCAGTTAATTCTTTGATAAGAATGGCATGGTGATTATTAGGCACTTTTTGTTAGGCAGTGAAGCCAATTGTCTGCAAAATCAAATGAACACAAATTCCTATTCAAGGAACTCTTTTAGGAATGGGAGTTGAAAAGCTGAAGTTCATTGTAGGTACAGGGCCAGTAGTCTCATGTCACTGAAGCTCTAAATTACTAAATTGTCTTTATTACGCAATTAAAAAAACCCCATGCATCTATACATTTGTGGCTGCTCATACTCCAAAACTACATTAATAAAAATGCATATATATAAGCTGTTTGGTTTGGAGTTGGCATGTGTTGTAAAATCTGTGCTTTAAACTTACTTGATTTGTTTTTTTTATTTTAAACTCCTGTTTTAGAAATATCATAATGAGAGAACTTGCTCCCCAGTTTCAAATACCGTGGTCAATTCCTTTGGAAGCTGAAGACATTCCAATTGTGCCAACTACCTCTGGAACAATGTAAGGAAATAGTAGCTTCACCAGAATTGTACAAACATCCAATGTAACTTTTGTGTGAATCTTTTTTTCTCTTTACAAGGTGTGCCCACACTGGCCTATGAATTCTTGTTTTGTGTGCTGAAAACAAGGAAGGAATCACAATTGCTATACCAGCAGTCAGAGTTTCTCACCCTTAGTCAAGCTGAGTACAGAACTGCAGATTTTCTAGTGTAGCATCTGTTGTGCATAGCTTCCACTGCTAATTGTTGTTCCAGCACCAACTTAATATGCGCTTCTAATAAACATGCTCTCTCATTTAATGATCCTCAAAATCGTTGTTTTAAAAACTACTTGAAATAGATATTCTATAGTTACCTAAAATCAGTATTTGTATTTTATACCTTGCATCATTTTCAGTTAACCTTTATATTCTTTTGTATACTTCCATCACTTCTGTAGCTATGTCAGATGACTACAACTTTGTCAATTGTCATGATTGTGGTTGGTTTAATATTAAAGACCCCCTTGTGTACAGACTTGTGAAATACAACTCTTAAAATTTCAGGATGGAGCTTAGATGTGTTATAGCTGTAATACGCCACGGGGATCGAACACCGAAGCAAAAAATGAAAATGGAAGTAAAACATCAGAGGTAAATAGAATCTTGGTAAAAATTATTTTCCATGTTTTAGAGTATAAGATTTTGGGGCTAAGCAAGCAGTGAATTAACCAGGAATTGCACAATTGCAAGGTGCTTTTTGTTTTGTTTTCTTTGAAACCTAACAGTTTTAGATAATGCAAATAATTACAAGTGTGTAATTACAAGTTGTGTACCTCTCTTTCTAACAGGACTGTCAACTTGCTTGTGCAGATTTCCTTCAACACATGCTGTGCCTTGTGAACAGTCCTGTTTGGTTTTATGGAAAATGCCTTTGTGTCTATAAATGTCTTTATTAAAAATAATGCAGCAGAAAGTATTTCTGGTTCTCCATTAGGCCATGACTTCTGCCTTCTGCCTTTTATCATAATTATTCTTGTATGCAATATTGTATTTTGCTAGTTGTATTTCTCAAAGTTTAATGACTCTGAATTTCTGGCAGATACCATCTTTACATTGACATTCATAAGACAACTTATATAATTGACCTGGAGCTAGGTGCAGTTTCAGCAAAAAGCAATTTTTTTTTTTTTGAGACTATATTCTTGCATTAAGAACATGCTGAAGAAGTGTAGCACTGCTCACTTGGTGTTTTTGATTCCTTTCTCTGTTTAGGATAATTATTGAAGATTAAGAATTTATATAGCTGCATATTCAAATAGTGTACCATTCAAATATATAGAATATATATATTTATTTTTTTTTTTAACTACTTAGCAAGTCAGTAAGAGAACATTTTTGGTGCTCTTATTTCCCTAATGCATTGAAAACTTTCTGGGGAGATGGCATTTGAATAAAACTTGATTTGGCCTCTGTACTGCAGGTCTTAACCTTTCAAATACTGTAAATTTACTAATTTTAGATCACTTTAAGAGCCTTCTGTTCAATTAGTAGTAATTTAATTTATTAATGTTTTTTTAAAAATTACTTTCTTTATCTTAAAGATTTTTTGATCTCTTTGAAAAATGTGATGGATATAAATCTGGAAAACTGAAACTGAAGAAACCAAAACAGTTGCAGGCAAGTTTGTGTTAATTTTTTTACTATAAAATTTTGTAAGTAGAAATCTGTTTATTTAATTAAATCCTATGTTTCCTTCCTTTAGGAAGTGCTTGATATAGCAAGGCAGCTCCTTGTAGAACTTGGGCAAAACAATGATTCTGAGATTGAAGAAAGTAAAGCAAAACTTGAACAGCTAAAGACTGTGTTAGAAATGTAAGTGTCTAATTTTCAGGCTTCATAGGAATGAATGAATTTTGCCTATTCTGACTTGTTTCACCAGTTACTGTGTGGGTTGCAGTGTTATCAACTACATATTAATATAATAATTCAAGCACAAAGTTTTTGCAGAGAAGGGATGTCATGTTAGAAATAGGCCATCACTGTTTTTTTTTTTCTTTTTAACTGATTGCTGTATCTGGTGTCTCAGTATACGTTCAACAAGAGGCTACTTTCGTTGATGTCAAATATTGTCTTCTTGCATGCTTTTAAAATTGAAATACTTGTAAGCAGGGTCTGCTTCTTGCAGTGTGACATAATGTCTGATAGAGCCAGTAAGAGCTTTCACCATGCTTCCTTGTCTACTTACAGCAAACTTTGAGAATTGAAGATAAATAAATTGTTATGTATCAAGCCTAAAATAGAAAGTAATTTAAAAAATACCTTTAAAGCCCAACCAAACAAAGAAAACAACAGAAAAGAATAAGACGTCAAAGGTTGTTAAAGATCTGGGATCTTAGACTGTGAAATGGTAATAGGAGTTTTTAATTTAAAAAAAAAAAATCAGGGAACAGGCAATTATTATTAAAATTTATAGTAATTGTTTTATATACTGAGTTTTGCTTGCGAACTTAAAGGGCTGTAAAACCAGTGGCCATCTACACTCTTGAGACCCATTTCTGGATACTGATAACCACTGTAATTTTGGATCTGAATAGTAAATTATTTGTGCCATGTCCAATACTGCATTGTTGGGAGGGGGGTTGGGGGGTGGGAGGGTTCCAGTTTTGTGTTCAGTGTTGTAAAAAACCGAAATAATGAGTGTTTTAAGATGTTTAATTTTAGCACAGTTGTTATTTCTGCTAATTCTGTGCTTGTTGAGTTAATGTTTATTCTAAGGAGTGCTTCAATAAATGCTGGTCAAATGCACAAATCATTAACTAACAGATTTATTATATCCTATTACAGGATTTTAGCAGTTTTGGAGGAAAATATTTTAAATATTTCTCTCTCTTTTCCCCTCTAATTTTTCTCTGTTCCCGCTTAAGGTATGGGCATTTTTCAGGCATAAATCGCAAAGTTCAATTAACATATCTTCCTCATGGCTGCCCTAAGACTTCAAGTGAAGAGGAAGGTATTGTATTACTTTAGTACCTAATCACTTAATATTATGTGTTTATAATAGTCGTGGACTACTGGTATAACATATCTTGATGTCAAAAGTGTGAATATTTTGTTTTGAAATAATGTTTGTAATTAGCAGATATCAACAGTATTTTAATCTGCTGAATTGTACACCTAAAACTCTGTAAATTTGTCTTCTAACCCTGCTCTTTTGCAACAGAAGAGTAACATGAAAAGAAACTTCAGTGATTCATCAAAGCAGTGTTTTGAGTCAGTGTACAAAAGTCTCACTCAACTATTATTATCTTTAAAACATTTACAAACTGTAGAGTGTTTAGCATCCAATTTGTTTTAATTTTTCTGTCTGGATTTACTTTTTGCTTCAGATTTATACTAAATATTTTTCACAGATATTCTCTTCATAGTTTTATTATTTCAGTTTTTCTCTGTTTAAAGTGCCCATTTAGTTCACCAGGTCAGTATTTCCTTAATGTTAGAATGCTAATAAAGAGTCATAATGTTGAAGAGATCCTTTGATGAAGCTTTTCATAGACCAAATATTTTTTTGTTCATTTAGAAAAAAGAAATGACCAGTATAATTCACTACTAAGCTCCTCTCCCTGTGTACAATTAGATAATAGAAGAAATGAGCCATCCCTGCTTCTGGTTCTAAAATGGGGAGGAGAGTTGACCCCTGCAGGCAGGGTTCAAGCAGAGGAGCTTGGAAGAGCTTTCAGGTGTATGTATCCAGGCGGACAAGGTAAAAAGAAAATTATAATAATAATTTTCAAAAAAATCAATTGAGTCACTTTTGAAGATAATCAAGTGCAAGATAAGAGTTTGAGCAAAATATTTGTTTGGTAGGAGATTATGCTGGATTTCCTGGATGTGGTTTACTTAGATTACACAGCACTTACCGACATGATCTCAAAATCTACGCTTCTGATGAGGGACGAGTTCAGATGACTGCAGCAGCTTTTGCAAAGGTACATTGTGAAATAGTATTTTCAGTTCTAAAATTCTGATATTCTCAGGTTTGTTTTTTCTTTTGGAGTCTGGTAGAGATTTACAATATATTAGAAAAAGCTATTTTCAAAGACTAGTTCAATGTGAAAAGGTATCCAGATAATGTGCAAAACATTTGAAAATCTTTGAGCAGATGAAGACAGTTTTTAATTAAACAGCCCTGTCTGAGGCACTTTTGTCCTGCAAGGCTCTTCTCTGTAAGATTATGTGAACAAGCTAAAGTCTGTTCACTTGAAGTGCTAGGCTCTACTGCAAGTATTTGTCGTACTCACTTCTCCATGGATCTTTTACAACGTTGGATTTCAATTACCAAGACTGCTATCTACCTACCTGTATTTTCCTGACACTTGTAAGAGATCCAGGGCAATGCCGATGCTCAATAGTTCATCAGTAACCTCTGTCAAAGAATTTTCCTGGGTGTTTTCCAGAAATGTTGGTTCCTTGTCCCCTGCAATATTGCCATGGAAGTATCCAGGCCAAGAGTACCCATGGAAACAAGACCTGCAGTTAGATGGCTTTCTCCACTTGTGTGGAGAAAGTTTTATCCGTTTCCTCTTCTAATTAGGGTGGTCTGTAGCAGAGGCCTACCATGATACTGTGCTGTCTACCTGGCTTCCAAAAGGTCCTATATCTAGTTACAGCAAAAGTCCATTTGTGTGAACTATCCTACAATATCTCTGTAATTTGAATTAACTTAAAGCTCTACAAGTCTTCAGACTTCCTGTTTCTCCTATTTGTTTCTATGCTGCATGTGTTTGTACAGAAATATTTCAGTCATCTGACCTGCTTTCCCTTGGTCAGCAGGCTTGAAGAGACACCACACCATTTCCCGCTTTATTCCAGAGCTCTTCCATTGCCAGAAAAGTTTCAAAAGTTTCCAGCCTTCCTCATTTTGGAATTCTCCATTCACCTCTTGTTCAAAGCCTTTGATTATCCTGTGACTCACACAGCTTGGGCTTTTGCCTCTGTAGAGTCTCTGTAAGACCCTACCTATCTGCTTTTTATCCTGGTAGATGCTATTTGATTTGCAAATTCTTCACATAGCTCCTCTCTGGTAACACCAGTCCTTGAGCAAAGCATGTCACCCATTAAGTTAGGCAGCTGTTGCTTCCAGCCTCAGGGATAAGGCACCTGCACTCCCCACAATCCCAGAACTGAACAGCTGGTGTTGGGGAATGTTCTCTGTGACATGTCACCATTACTGTTTTGCACCATCTGTATCAATCCTGCACACTAGCAGTGTTTAGGGAGCCATTTCTCTGTAAATACGTGTATTGTGCCCCTGTTTGTCTGACCCACAGCCAAGTAATACCACCTTGAATTTAAACTAATGTTTTGGGCATTTTTTTTAAAGATACTAATTTTTTCATCTATTTACCTGAATAATGGTATTGTTTGCTTCAGGGACTACTGGCCTTAGAGGGAGAGCTGACTCCTATTCTTGTCCAGATGGTAAAAAGTGCTAATATGAATGGTCTATTGGACAGTGACAGTGATTCTTTAAGCAGCTGTCAACATCGTGTTAAAGCAAGGCTCCATGAAATTCTCCAGAGAGACAGAGAATTTACTGCTGATGACTATGATAAGGTTAGCATATGATTAGTTTCCCATGAAATAAAAGAAATAATTATGAAATTTCCTTTGCAAAAGTACTACGTAGTAATTTTATGTATCTGTTTTGCAAAAAATTGTTTGGGTGCTTGCAAATAGTTTGAACTGTAAAGGCGGCTGTACCAGCTGTGGCTGGAGATATTTTGTCCTGTGATTTGGATAATCAGAATAGCTACAAACTTTGAAGTAGAAGTAAACAGGAATCTCGTTTCTAAACCTTTTTCCCCTGTTTCATTAAAATATTTTAATTCTTCAAGAAATGACATTATAATGTTTACATATTTTGTAATATTTATTTTGATAGTGTGTGGTGTTACAAAATGTTTTCCTACCTACTGCAGTTGTTTCAATCGTTAATCTGCTGCAAGGTCCTTTTTTTTGACTTAGAATACTAAGATACTGAAAAGCAGTAGAATACTTCCAGTGAAATGAAATATCTCATTAAAGTGCTAAATTAGAACATAGTAATATAGTTTATGTTGATTTAGTACAGAACACATCTTTGTTCCTGGTTTTAAATGTATTGTTTGTTACAGTTAAGAAACTTCTTTCTCTTTCAATTGCTTTTATTCTGTCTCATATAAAAATTAGATAGAAGTCCTGAAATAAGGTTTAAGCTTAAACTGCTATTTTTGAAAAAGTATTGAGAGCAAATTAATTAAGAATAATATACTCTGTGTGGATTCATTTAAAAAACATATAAAGTGTCATCCACTTCTAGCAGTGGATTCAACAGTAATTGGAAAATGAAAGGATTTATTGATGTTTGTTATATAGATATAATCAGGTTTGAAATGTGACTTGAACTAATAGAGTACTCTTCAGTCACTCAAAGTTACTAAGTTTTGGGATTATAAAGCAATAAAAACTTTTGGGGAGTTCATTAATTTGTGGAGATTTTTAAATTTACTTGTGATTTGGGAAAAGTATATGGGGTTTATTATTCCTGGCCTCCCTATTATGTATAAGTAATCAATTTCTTGATTTACATCATAATAGGAAGATAGGAACTCTTTTCTGTTAGGTAGAGAGCAGATGTTTTCCACATCCAAATTAGTCTATCCATTTCAGGAAACTGAGGAAAGTGCAAATAAGTGTGTGTTTTGTGTATAAATCACTGTTTCATATCATTGGTCACTTTGGATTCTGCAGACTTTCCTGAATAAGATAAGGCTAAGCCTCACACATACATTGACTCTATTGTTTGAGTGACACTCATCTTGATGGTAATAGGTTGCAGCTTTTACCATTTCTAAAATTAATTTAGTTTTGAAGAACATCTCATATGTTGTTGCTATACGTGCATTTAAAGGCTTTCTTTTTGTGTTTGTGTCCTGCAGTCCTGTAGAAACAAAAACCTAGGACAGGAACAGGCAAACTTTGTTTAAGGTATCAGTTACTATAGCAAATTTGGTTCCTATAGAGCAAAAAATATTTTGTGAGGTGTGTAGCCTAATGACAATATTTCTAACAGAATTTACTTTTGTAAGCTTTTGAATACAGAAGCTACTTGAAAGGAAGATACGGAGGCTTGCTAAGTATATACAAAGTTTTAAACATTTTCCCAAGTTGTCTTGGAATAAAATAAAGGTTTTTTGAATTCTTGTAGTTAACTCACATTTACTGTATAGAATTAGTTGCTCTATGAATTTCTTATTACTTTGAATCTCTAGTAAATGGTACTGCATTTTGATGTATTTTCTTAATGCCTCAATGGTAATAGATAATTGATAAATTATTAAAAGTATTCATGCCAATCTGCTTGAGTGCTGTTTCTCCAATACTTGGTATCTTTGACATGTTCCATCTTATCTCACCAGGTCTTTCAAATCTGTTCAGTTAATTTTGTGTTTATCTCAAATTGCAGCTCACTCCATCTGGAAGCATCTCACTGATAAAATCAATGCAGGTTATTAAAAATCCTGTAAAGACATGTGACAAGGTCTATTACTTGATCCAGAGTTTGACTTCTCAGATCAGGCAGAGAATGGAAGACCCAAAGTCTGCAGGTACTGAAACATTTTTGTACTTCTATTCAGTTTCTCTAGTTGACTTATATGAAAGAGAATTGTAACATAACTTCTCTTCACTAAACTCACTTTTAGAACGTGTGATTGTATTGCAGAAATTCTTGTCTTAGTTATTCAAAACTCAGCATTCCACAAAAGTAATAGAAAAAGTTGATGGCACTAAGGCTAAGTTACATAGGTACATCTTATATTTAAGGGCCAGTAGTGCATTTCTACAGCAATATGTTTTACTATCATAGTGGAACTATGTAATTGTGATGCGATCAGTGCTAAAATTAATATTGTGTCCAACTGTGCCATCTTCTTAATAGTAATGCAGTTAACTTATTTTGATCCCTCTGTAATTCATTTGCCACTACTATGTAATTAAAATGTCCTTTTGTTACTTGCATGGCCTTAATTATAAGAAATATGTGTCTATCCAGATATTCAGCTGTACCACAGTGAAACTCTAGAACTGATGTTGCGCAGGTGGGCCAAGTTGGAAAAAGACTTCAAAACAAAAAATGGAAGATATGATATTAGCAAAATTCCTGATATTTATGACTGTATAAAATACGATGTACAACACAATGGATCCTTAAAATTAGAAAACACGATGGAATTATATAGGCTTTCAAAGGCTTTAGCTGACATTGTAATTCCTCAGGTAAGCATTTTCAGTTACTAAATAGGAGAAAGTGTAGAATAAAGGCTTTTTAAAAATTCTTGTGAAAATATCTACTTTGTATTTTCTTTCAAAGCTCCCTTTAACATTATCTGTTACTTTTCAGTAGCAAGCTGACTGGTATTTTTTAAGAAAAATTTGTTTCATAATTAATAAAGCTGTATTCTGGGTGAATTTTTCTAGAAATTTGGGTGTGAACATGCCTCCTTCCTTTACAACAGTGTATTAAGTAAAATGGTTCATATGCACCATTCATCATAAATTTATCTGTTGCCTTTGTGAATAACTGTTTTCTTAAATTGCTTTTAATTTAGTTTTTCCTGCTTATTGAAATTTCATTTTTGGGCTCTTCACAAATGACACTGTTAATCCTAATCTATGGAATTTAACTCATTTTAAGCAATTTTAATTTAAAAAATCTTTCTGCTTTTTCAAAATGCTAACACTCCGTGATGTGAATGTAGGCATTAAATTTCATAACATTTCACCCAGAAGTGGACAAGTTAAACTTACATGCTCTGCAGGCTGTTAAACTTAGGTTAGCTCTAAAATCTTGTAGGTGGCAGGATGTGAAATTGATTTGTGATAACAGACAGAACTGACTAAAGCTTTCCCCAAGTGTCCCTGCAGTTACAAAGCAGTGTTGTAACAGAGATGTTTACCCATATATTGTGAGCAGCATGTGAAGGAAGTTCTTCCTCTCCTCATCTTTCAAAGTCCTTGACATGGAGGACAAAAATAGTAGTGATACTTAGAATGCATTGTGTTTTGTGGGTTGTTAAGCTGAAATTTTGAACAGAAAATTAGAGAAGAGCGGGTAAAAATGAAGACACATACTAAAGGAAGAAAAACAAAACTTGATAGCCTACATAATGCAAAGGAAGAGTGCTCATGTTGCTCTCTAGGGTAACAAGAAGATTCATTCTAATGTGAGAGCACTTTAATACCATGTGCAGCACAGAGTATGAAGCTCCTGGAAAAACATACTTTTAAATATTGATGATATTACAGCATTTAATATCACCAGTAATTTCCCAGTTGTACATAAATATCACTTGTTATTATTTGACATAAATAGAAGATCTTCCCAAACTAAGACAGACATACCAAATATGTCTCTTTAATGACTGTTAGAAGAAAGGTTAAAAAAAACCAAAATGACAGAACACTGTGGGGGCAGGATAGGAGATGGAGATGGTGATAAGAAGGAGGAATGACTCCACAGAATTTTTGGTTAAGAAAAAGAGTTTTATAATTCCAGAAGGTAAATCCACTCCTTTACTTTAACTAGTGAAGGAAAAACTTTTTCTCTGTATCAAATCAAACAGCAAAAATGCAAACGGCTAATTAGTTGAAGATACATCAGTAATCATATGCAGTAAAAATATTAAATTAAAAAAAAAAGGTTTGTAGCCAGAACAAACTAATAGATTACTAATTTGCTTTAATGTAAAAGCTTTGAATTAGAAGGCATTTTAATCTTTAACTGAATTTTAAAAGTCAGTTTGTTTTTACACAGGAATATGGTATTTCTAAAGCAGAGAAATTGGAGATTGCCAAAGGTTACTGCACTCCTCTAGTCAGAAAAATTCGTTCTGACCTTCAGAGAACTCAAGATGATGACACTGTTAATAAGCTTCACCCTCTGTAAGCCAGTTACTTTTTTACATGGTTACATTAATTCTCATTAAAAAAATAGAGATGTTCTCTAACTTTCATATATGAAGTATCTTTTTTTCTCATATAAATTACAAAGTATAATTTATATTTTTATTAACAGCTATTTTAAAAATAAGGACACATCTTACCTTGGTCTAATAACAATTTTCTTTTTTTTAAGCTACTCCAGGGGTGTTATGTCCCCAGAACGCCATGTTCGTACTCGGCTATATTTCACCAGTGAGAGTCACGTCCACTCCCTGTTATCTACCCTTCGTTATGGTGCCTTATGTGATGTAAGTTTCTCTGTTGAAGCCCTGATATTTTGGGAGGAACCTGAATCTTTCTCTGACTGTATCAATTGAAATCATAACTGTGTTTGAAATTTATAACATGTTTTTCAAACATTTGATTTTCTGTTACTTGTGGAGAAACACATTGCAAGTTACACATTAATTGGCATTCTAATTTCCATCAAAGTAATGCTGTGTTCCATTGGCTGTATGTGTTAGAATCTCAAATAGATGTGGAAAGGCCAGATACTTTTATATTGTTTTTTTGTTGGCACCAGTAGTTTCTCCAACATCTGTTCTCAAAGGTTTTCTTGAATTTTGCACTGGCTTGCTGTTTTTGACCATTGACATATTGTCAAGACAATGCTCATAGAGTAATTTCAATGCTTATAGAGTACAAAATTCCTCCTATACAGTGAATCTTCTTTCTTTCCTGTACTGTTATAGAACACTACAAAGGTAGTGCATTATTGTCCATCTGATAGTCTTTGACACTGAAAAAGACAGGGTCTCCAGATTCGGAAATTACTTAAACGGAGCTGTTGGAGAAGATATATGCAGCACCACAAACCTATCTGCTTGTAAGATACAGCTTGACTTACACACTACTTTTCAAATTATTGTATTGACATACTTGCTTCAAGTAATGAATGACTAAACTCAGTGATGGCAAAAGCATTTATAAACCTCTGTGACGTGCTACAACAGGTACACTCCAGGTTTAATTCTGATAAACTTTAAATTTTTCTTGAACGTGGATTACTAAATGGTTTGTTTCCTACAGCATGAACAAGGTGACTTATTAATTTATGTAGCTTGGAATGTCACATTTATACCTCTTCTACATCCTAAGAAGCTTCATTTACTCTGTTTGACTGATATCTCGGTTAGTTTGATACCTGAAAACTTTTTCCACAATACACTAGCTGAAATTAATTTAGTGCATAATTAGCAGGTCTCACCAGGGGAGTTGAAAACAGTGCCTCTGTATACATATCACTGGTGAAAAAACATGAAAGACACACTGAAAAGCTCTGCTGTTCACTTTTCAGTCATTTGATGAGCAATTTTAAGTTACTCACGGAGGTTCATAATTGGTTTTTTCGTTGTACCTCTGCATTTTCCTTAGCTATGATGAGCTTTGCACCTCTGCTATGAAAATCTGTGTAAATCATCAGTGTTTTTAAGAAAATAGCTGGGTTTTACTTGTTGATACTTTTTTTTTCTCCGTAAGGAATCAAAAGATGAACAATGGAAACGAGCTATGGATTACTTAAATGTGGTCAATGAACTCAATTACATGACACAGATTGTCATCATGCTTTATGAGGATCCAAACAAGGTATTTAAAAGGGATAAATACCTGCAGAAATGAGTAGTGCTGGACTATGTATTAAAGTATAAACTTAATTATTTTACTTCAGGAACTTTCTTCGGAAGAACGTTTTCATGTAGAGCTGCATTTCAGTCCAGGAGCTAAAGGCTGTGAAGAAGATAAAAATTTACCATCTGGATATGGATACAGACCTGCCTCCAGAGAGGTAATAATTATGGCTTTCTATGAAGCAAAACTTAGGTTTTTTGGATATGGACATACCTAAAATTTACAGTAAAATTCTTACATAAAAGATACAAGTGTGGGGTTTTTTTTGTTTGTTTTTGTTTTTTTTGTTTGTTTGTTTGTTTGTTGTGGGGTTTTTTGTTTGTTTGTTTGTTTGTTGAGGGTTTTGGTTTTTTGTTTTTTTGTGTTTTTTTTTTTTTTGTTTTTTTTGTTTGTTTTTATTTTTTTGGTTTTTTGGTTTTTTGTTTTTGTTTGGTTTTTTTTGTTTGTTTGTTTGTTTGTTTGTTTTGTTTTTTGGTTTTTTCTGTTAGAAAAATGTGCAGTAAAAGATAAGTAGTCCTAAAGTTTTCCATTTTGAATGGGCACTGAGGTAAAGGACACAGATAATTTGGATGTTCTAAGGCTTTGTCAGAATTTGTACTAGAAATACAAAATACTATAAGAAAAGTAATACCAGCATCAGAGTGTCACATGAATAATATTCTGGGAATTGGAAGACATATTTAAGAAAGTAGTTTGTTTATGAATACAGATTGTTGAAGAAGGATGGATATTTTTCACGATACATGCTCAGGTAAGTGGAGTTAGGGCAGCTTTTTGAGAAAGGAATGACAGCAAAGCTTGTCTGGAATTCTTCTAAATAGAAGAAGAAAGAAGAAACAGATTATCATGTAGATTATTGAAGTCTAGAGCAGTTTTTTCCATAATATATGATTTACATCTTATATTTTTAAAATACAAGCTTGTTTTATCTTTATGCAGAATATTTATTTGAGAGCCACTCAACAAATTTGAAGGTGTGCAGACAAATTGAAAATGAATTATGTATTTTCTGTAGAATGAAGGCTCAAAGAAAACCTCTCATAGAAATGATAGTGATGAGGAGGTGCACGCTTATAAGAGAGATGAAACAGATCGATCAGTAGTGATGTTCAAGCCGATGGTATCAGACCCGATCCACATACACAGAAAGTCGCCCCTTCCGAGATCCAGGAAGATTGGTTCTGTTGAAGTAAGTGTTTGTGTTCCAGATAATTTCTGTCAAAGACATAAACTTTTGCTTACTTTTAAGAGAAAAAAACCAAATGTAATTCTGCTTTAAATTATACGGAAGCAGCATGATACAGAAAGTTTGCCCTTAGTCAGCGGGAAATCCTCCATGGCAATAATTTCTCTAAATGGATATTTCTATTTTAAGTCCTTTTTAAAGGACCTAGTTCCTTTCTTTAAGGCCATTTTAGAAAAGTTGATATTTGAAAATTAAATCTGTCAGTCTATACCTACCTCTACAAATTAACATGCATTGCTTCTCTGTATATCCTGCGAGAGAGCTACTACTGAGAATTGAGCAAACTTTCAGGGTGATTGTGCTGAAAGGGAACAGAGGGATTAGGGTGGTAGGGGAGCTGCAGGAAGTGAGACATCTGCTGTATTTGCTTTCACGTGAAGTGAAAGTGACTCCACTTGTCAAGCTTTTGAAGGTAAGAAAGATAAAGTGGAAGCTTTTTTTTAAGTGGCTGGGGTTTGTGTTTCATGAATTCTGTAGGTAACATCTTGAACAATCTAGTTTGCTGTCTTGAAAGTCATGACATCTAGCTGTGCTTCAGATATGGCTTAATGTCACAGAGGTGGGGGGTTGCACTGCTGTATCACTGATACCATTGGGATGGTTAAGTGGAAATTCAGATGGTGCAGAGTGGCACTTCTGTGATATTAACGCTAGAAGCAGACTAACAGCTTCTTATTGTCTCATTTTCAGTTGCTTAAAACCATTAGAAATGAAGATTCATGCCAAAAGCTTTTTCTTTCATGTTTGCGTTGGGAATGAGTTGTCTGTATGCAGTAAAAGTATTAGAGATTTAGAAACCACTTGGTTATTGGCAGTATGGAGAGAAAAAGATGCATGATTCCCTTCTGTAAGGACATCTATATAACTTCACATGACTTCCATAAATTAACAGACATAATAAATGTTAATGTCTTACGTTTTCTATTTCCAAGTTTTTTCATAAACAAATGCTCACAACATCAATATTTTTGATTTTAAAAGCTGTTTTTGCAATGATCATGCAAACTCCCCTCCTAGCTAAGAGTTCACTTATGCACAGCTTAATAGTCTATTACTTCAGTCTTCCAACCATTTTCATAAATTATATGGAAGTTAACCATCACAAGATATCAGAAGTACAAATTGCCAAATTTTGACTGTGCAGATAATATGTGTTAAAATTGCATTCAGATCTTGCTTATTTGCTGGAAAGAAATAGCCAATTTAAAGAAAATGTACACTATAAAACATTTTTTATAAGTAAAATAGGGATTTTCATGTGGCCTACTGAAATCTGCAAAACTAGTATTTGGAATATTTAAACTAAACAGTATTTTGGAGCAATTTAAAGAAGTCACTACAACTTAAACTGCAACTGCCTTGAATATATTTTTTTCTCCCTTTTTTTTTTCCCTCCCTCCTCTTTTTTTTTTTTCCCCTCTTGTAAGGCAATTCTGTTTTCACCTACGTCCGTTAATTTGAAAGGACACCGTCAGGTGTGAGATTATATGGAAGTTTTTATCTGGGTTGTAGTCCGCAATATTTGCAAAAGGAATGCAACTGTGACTGAGTCATGGAAAGAAAAAAAGAGCTGAGTTACAGTGGCAAAACAAGAATGTTTGGAAGCAAACTCTGTATTGCAAAGAATGTTAATTCCTAATGACACATATTGATGTAGACATGGGGGGATGCTTAGCCTGACACTATCCTCCCTTGAAGTCCTGATAAGGTGGCCAGCATCAGATAATTGTTAGGACATTTTTAAGTTTGGAAAACTACTACCAGTCAATTTGGTGCTCCTAGCAGTGAGTCAGTTGTAAAGTCTCAAAGACAATTTTAAAATTTAGAAAGAAGCTTTTAGATAGGCTTATAGACTAGAAATGAAAACTATTAAGTAATAAATAGGAAAGTTTAATGTACTTAGGAGGGGAAAAAACTATTAAACAGTATGTCAAGGGTAACAGAAATTCTGTTTACAACGTATGAAAAATCCTTAAAATTATGAATCAACTATTGATAACAGATGTTTCCTCTCATATCCAATATTAGTCTACTAGAAATTTGAGGTGTAGTAGAAGATATAGTTGGATGAAGAGATAAAAGTGAAACTGATAACATTCTAATATTGTATTATTACTCTTCTCTCTTCACTGTTTAATAGTTTTAAAGGTAGTATGTAAAAGGGTGCAAGCAGATTGGGTTTTTTTCTTTTCTGTTCATTTGGCTCTGTTGAATCTAACTTTGCATGCTTTGCTGTTTTTTGCCCCCTTTCTCACTTCCAGGAAGAGAGCCCCCTGAGTGTGTCTAGCCCAGAGTGTATTGGTACCTGGCTGCATTACACCAGTGGTGTGGGTACTGGGCGTCGAAGACGCAGATCAGGGGAACAAATCACTTCTTCCCCTGTCTCCCCTAAATCACTGGCTTTCACATCCAGTATTTTTGGCTCATGGCAACAGGTTTTTAAACTTTACTTCATTAAACATTTTATGCATTCCAAGCAACAACTGTCTTTAAGGACATCTAATCCCTTGTCATGGATTATGTTTCAAGCAATACCTTTCACTTCTTAAAATTACTTGCCAAGAATGTTTGGGGGGAAAAAGAGCAAGTGTATGTTTTTCCACTGAATGTGTCACAAGCTTTCATAAACATTTGGTTTCTTTATAGGAATTGCCAATGTTACCACAGTAAAAAAGCCTTAGTGTACTGCCTAATGAAAGAGAATTATGCTTTGGTTTAGTTGTCCTTTAAGACTTTAAAACCAGCATTGCTTAATTTGGTGGTAGGTAAATTAAAAAAAATAATTGCAACCAATACCATTTAAAATAATTTATTTGGTACTTCACGTGGCTATTCAAAACTTGTTTTGCCTATATCGTATTTTCAGTGGCCTGGTATTAACTGCAAGGAAAAAACTCTAGCACTAATAATTCCTGCCATCTAAATCTGGAGGTATCTGAAACTCCCAACACAGTACATCATCCATTGACTTGTACAGTATTTTGAAGATTGTTCTGTGTAATGGGGGGTGAGGGGAAAACAGGGAAAAAAAGAAACAGCAAATGTTTTGAAAGCAACAGTGAAGATCTAAAGCTATTCAGAATGTCAAAATATTGTTTACATGTAGGACAATGGATGGTGTTCTGTAATCATATCTTTTTTCTTTGAAAATTTTCATAATTTATTGTAGAAAATTCTAAAATTATTTACATTGGAAAAGTTTATATCAGCAAAGGCTGTGAGCATCTGAAGTTTATACTGATTGAGCCTTGCATGGTCAGTGATTGTATGGTGTCCTCAATAGTTTGTCTGTCTTTCCTTCCCTCCCCTCCTTTTTTCAATACAGGCGCAGTTTAGGAAAGTGCATTTGGTAAAATGAAATAAAATGTCTGAGATGTTTGTTCTCATATCAGTCTTGGTCTGTGTCCTTTCTCATTCTGAATGCTTGCTTTGTACCACCTCATTGCAAGGAACTCATATGTGAAATGGACTCCCTTCAGAAGGGGATATTGCATGATCTCTCATGTTTCCTTTACATATTTTTACTAACAGTTATCATACAGCTTATTAACACCTGTCTGTCTGAAACAGGCTGCTGTATCAAGTTAAATGGATGTTTCATGCTGCTGTTCCATTTTCCCTTATTTTTCTGTTTCTTATATCCAGGTCTTATCAGAAAGCAATAGTAACTTACGAACACCAAGAACTATTCTGGAACAAAAGCAGAGTGGTCTAGGTATGTGCCTATAGTTGAAATTTTGTTTCATGTTATCAGCTTTTCATCTGCCTGCTGTTCTCTCTAGTTGAATATTCTTTGAATAGCTTTTTTATTAACAGGACTCAACAGTACTTGTTATCAACAACATATGCTGAGTATCTGCCTATGCACTGGACAATTTTTTGCAGCAAAATTTTAAAATAAGTTATACTTCAAAAGAGTAAATTGTTTGAGACCCTCTGTACTACTGATTTTGTACTGCTCACAACAGGTACTCAGGATTGTTTTTAACATAGAGCAGGTTTTTAAGATAGGATCATTTCTGATTGAGCTTTTGGATTATGCAAGAATATTTTGGATTAAAATGGCCTGCTCTGGAAACACTTTTCTTGAAAATTTCTGTTTCCTACTGTGGGTAATTGATGAAAGTGAAGATATTTTTCTAAGGGGAGGGGGATGGGGAACAAACACAAAGTTTCTTGATAGTATCAGGGATTTTGCACTCTCTGAAAATTAATTTCTTCTTTTCAGCATTAGAATTAATCATGCTATAATTCAAAGGCTTCTTTCAAATTCTCTTAATTCAAGTGGTGCTTTTCTATTGCTTTATTAAAACAGACATGTATGACTCACATGCAAAAAAAATGAAATCATGCACTACTGTAAACAATATTGATGTTTTCATCTGTGTGTCTTTTTGTGAGAAACGTGTATTGAAAAATGCATCACCTATATGCATAAACTTAGAAGTAGCTTTTCCTTTATTTGCACAGATAGGTGTTTTTAGTATATGTAATCTTTCTGTGATACTTTTCTTCCCATTATATTTATCCCATAGTAAAATGCATACGTCAGGTGCTCTTGTTTACTGAAGTCCTGGTTTTTATCATGTGCTTGCCAAAGTTAAATGAATATTTTTTTGTGTGACACAATATGGCTTGTGGAAGTTGATGTATTTTTGTGTAGATTAAGGTAAAATATTTGGTGTGAAAGGCTTTTGCCACAGACCAGGCACCAATTTGTTTTGGCTATGATTGGTCACATGTGCTAGTAATGTTTCCCCTCACTGGACTATTATAAGTAATGAAAGGAAGTATCACTAATTTTCAAAAAAAAAAAATCTGCTGCTGCTTATCTAAAATGTAAAAGTTTAGTTCTGATTGAAATTTGCTTCTCCTTTCAACTAGTAGTAAAATGTAAAGGAAAAAAATTGCAACTTTTTTCCCATTTTGTTCATTGTTGTATGTAAGTTTCATTAATGGTTGACGATTACAAAAGTTGTTTTTATATTTTTTGTCTGTGGCTTTCAGTGATTTGTTTAAATTCCCATTCTAGTGGCAGAAATGCATGAGTTGTAACAAAAGTACTGTCACTTGCATGGTGATATGCAAAAGTCTTCTCAGGAAAGGAAGTCAAGTTAAACTTGATGAAACTTTCAGGTATTTTAGTTTGTAACATTGTGAGTAATGGTAGCTGAAGTCTGAATAAAGTATTTCCGTTTTGTTTAAAATTTTGTTGGGGTTAGAAGTATTTCCACATACTAAATCTGTGGAATTGCATGAGAACTTCATAGCAGCCTGTCATCTCAAAGGCTGATTTGAATGAAAGCAATGAGCAGTATTTTTAACTTACATTTGTTTCAGGAATACAGGTTTTCACAGACACAACTTTCACATTATCATCATCATTAATCATTATTGTCATCATCATCTTCATTTTGTTTTCTTGATTTGTTGATTTGTTTATGTTTACATTGATGCTAACTGGTAACTTTTTTTTACCAAAAGTGAAAGCAGGACAAGAACTCACTTTGTTAAAGCCAGTCCTCTCTTTGCACATATAGCAGAGTGTGCAGTTTCATGAGTAGAAGCACAATAAATTATGATAGTTTCAGCCTACAAGTCCCATTCTGACATTACAAGCATATTGTGAACCTGTCCAAGGCACTGCCAAAAGCTGCCTTTTGTGTGGTAAGAGCCATGTGCTTGCATGCTGCATGCATCCCCGATTGAATGGACGAACACCTGGTTGTTGTATGTATTTTCTCTAACTCCCATCAGGGTCTCACTGTGCGGGCCTGTTTAGCACCTCAGTGCTCGGGGGTTCTTCAAGTGCACCTAACCTACAGGATTATGCTCGTACGCATCGTAAAAAGCTGACTTCTTCTGGCTTCATAGATGGTATGTGCACACTCTCGCACATGCACGCACAACCCATGTGCCACATTGAACTTCTAAAGATTTTAATGGAATCCTAGAATCTTTGGCCTTAGTATTAATTTTATGAGTTTCTATTGCTTCTTTATTGCCCATAGCTTGCTTATGTTTAACTTAATAGCATAGTTAATTCTTATTTGTCTTGAATTGAACACCAGATCACAGACTCGCAACGTGCGCCAGGAGATCCCAGCAAGTGCATTTTTTAAGTAAACTGAAATTCTTGTTTTTAAATTCCTTTATCATTTTAAACTCTGGTTTTTATCACTGCTAATTGATCTTGAAATTAAACAAATTATTTGGAGCATATACAAGGAATGAAATTATAAAGTGGTAAGTTAAATACCAATGGTGAAAATTTTAGGATTCCTGACCTTTTTTTTTTTTTTTTTTTTTGGTGGGGTTTGTATTACAAAGGAGCAGGAGATTCTCAGTTTTGGATAATCTGGCATAGAGAAGAAACTCTCACTAGATTTCAGAATGTAAAGATACCAAAGCACACCTTTATAAGTCTGAGGTGAAACAGTATTCATGCTGTTTTCCCCCACACTTCACTTCTCAGTATTCAAGTCTAACCTGAATCACCAGCTCATTCTGCTTGTTTTCATACATCTCATTACACATCTCGTAGTTACCAAGAATCCGAATTTTCTTCTTTTTAATATCTATTTAGATTTTAGCCCTTTTCCTTGGTCCCTTCTGCATGCCACTCACTTCTAATACCTTCTCATCTTTTCTTTTTACCTTTCTTCTTCCTTTTCTATTTTAAAATCTCCCTCTTTTGGTAGCTGTTACAAATTTCAGGTACCTGTTTTTCTCTTTCTCAGACACCACACGCGGTTCTGCTGTTAAAAGGTTTTCTATCTCATTTGCTCGACACCCAACCAATGGTACGTTTTGCTTTTATTTTAAAACCAAAATTGAAAACAAAAGGTTTCTTGCTTCATCCCTTTTATTTTTATTTCAAACACGGGGTGTACAGTATCATCCAGCCGTCTGTCGTTCCTAATTTCAAGCACAATTCTGAATATATTTGTAATCATTAGAATCTTAAATCCTTTCTTTACCATTCATTAGTATAAATACATCATCAAAATTCATTACTTAGAATAATCCACAAAAAAAAAAAAAATTAAGTGCTACTGTTAATCATGATCTCTCTAATAAATTATTCTCCAGAAATTCTTGTATGATCAGACTGGTATGGTACAAGATACAGACAGTAAAATCTGGTCTTACTAGACATACACTTCTTGGTAGCTGCTGCTTCTTCATCTTCTGCTGAGCTGATTCTCTGAGCCTGCCCATTCTGAAATAAATCACTGAATTGACAGCTGGAGTTTATGACTATCTTCTTGAAGTGATGTTAAATTGCAAATGCTAAAGCAGAAGCTTTGTTTCTATTCCTGCTAAATTGCTGTGGTTTTTATGGGACAAAAATTTATTTTGTCTTACCATACTTCTCTATTCATCAGATGTGCAAATTACTTAAATATTGCACTAAAAATCACAGCAGGAGGGCTGTGACTTCTTGAGCAGCATTGACCTCTTGAGCTTCTAGAGTGAGAGTTAACTGTCTTCAGTTTGCAAAAATTCTCATTTAACACACAGGACAGAGGTATGTCTTTTTCTTCCTCAGCAAAATATTTGGCACCTCCCTTTCGACATTAATAGGCCCCAGATATGTCCTGTTCATGAAAAGCAGACTCAGTCTTCAGGCCCTACTGGATCTGAATGTAGCTTTTCCAGATCTCTTAACTGCAGTTTTAAAATGTGCATGACTGCTGGCTGAGTTCAGTGATAGTGATATTGAAACTGCAGTGGAAATCATCAGTATTTTCATGGTAGATTTGAAATATATTTGCTTAGGAAAAAAGTTAAAAAAAAACAACTTTTGGTTTAGCTTTGCTTAGAAGCAGAGTAGTATTTTGTTACATTAATTTGAAATCCATAGTGACTCTTTTGCACTGCAGTGCTTCTTGAAGATAAACTATAGTAAGGCAAAATTTATACCATTAAGATTGTGTTTGATCTAAAAGGCCAAATCTATTGTATCATCTGAAATAGATAAGTCAGAAGTCCATTTTTTATGTTGTGACACAAACGAAACAATATTTTCAAAGCATACAAGGTCAGAAAATAAAGAACTGCATTTGAGAATCTGTGGCTAATCTGTGGATTCCATTCTGCTCCATTTAGTTGCTTTTTGTGACTCCATTCTTTTTGAAAAGGATCTAAATAGCTTTTAATGATCACACTGATTGTTCTGATTCATTTAATGCAGCAGTTTTACCCCACATCTTTGGCAAGACTAGTGCATGCAGTATGAGCTCCTATGAACCCCAAGTATATTGCAGGTTTCCAGGAGTTCTCTACTAACGTAACGCCATATTGATGTTGTTTCATCTGTCCTCTGGACTATCATTTTAATTATCCTTGTCCTTTCACTCTGTTTTTTTCTTACTTTTATGTTGTTATTACACCCTCTTAACTCATTTCAGACTGTCCCCCCATCTTTAGTTCAAGGAACATGGTGAAACAAGTATCTTCTGAAAGTGCTATACCTTATTTTCTGGGCCTCTGCAGAACACTCACACCTCTTTAGGTGCTGGTCCATTTCCTCTGTGGAATTTCTAGGCTCCAGTGGTATGTCTTTACAGCTTTTGAATCTTAAGACAGCAGGGTGGCTTTTCGAGATGCTGCATTAACCCTTTCATTGTCTTGCCTTCTGATGCTTTAAGAATAAATACAGCCGAAAATCAAAGGCCGTTAGCGTACAGGAAATTGCCTTCTTAAAGGGATACTGTCAGGCTTCTTCATCATAAAATTTCAAACTTATTTATTGTAGCATCATAAAATATTCATCAGAAAGCATTCAAACAAAACATTACACATAGATTTCCAGATTAAGCTGTATCCCTCAGACATAAAGATACTGCAACGACCTGCTGACAGCAGAACTGTCAAAACTCAACAAAAAAATCTGGAGGGGAAATTCCTAAAACAAGAAAATTTTATTTCTTTTTTTTCTCTTTTAAAGGGCATGAGTGCATTTTGGAATTCCTTTCTGATTCTCTATAACATGCACTGTAATAATAATAATAATAATAATAATAATAATAATAATAATAATAGTAACTAAAAAGTTAACCTGACATTGTCCCACTTCATTATTTGAAAAATCAGTAAAATAAATTCTCATTTGAGAATTTATGCTCTATGGACTGATAGTGACTTTTATGTCAGGGTAAAGAGAAATCTTAAATTTTACTGTAAGGCAACGAAAGGGTTTGCGCTTTACATGCATGCATATAATTATTTAGGTTAATAATATGTATGGCAAGCATCTTAGTGCTTACACTGAAGGTTATCTACTCACTTTATAGGATAATACAAATTAACAGTACGGTGGTGGTTCTTTTGTACACAAAATCTGAGTTTTCATGACATGCAACATTTTGTTTGTAATTTAAGTAAAGCTGACATAAGTACACCTCAGTTGGTTGAATATTTGTAGCAATGGTCCCTGAAATATTAATATGGCCAGGGTGGATCTAAATATAAGTATAGTCTTTTGGAGGTTGAAATCTTGTTGAATTTCTTCTATATCCAAATTACTGATGGTAAGTGAATGGGCAACATTGGCTATCACAGGAACATTCTTGCTTATTATTTTATGGGAAAGAATAGTTCACAGTCATAATGCTATCTCTAATAAGTGTACCTTGAACTGAAATTTTAAACATTATTTCATTCACTATTGCTTCTTCATTTAATTGTCTTAGAAGAAATTTGCAGTATTGAATTGCAAAGTTGTGATGTTACAGCTGTATGTTGAAAACGGACGTATTTTCCTCTTCAAAATGCAACTGGACGAAAAGCTGGTTATTGAGTTACCAAACTTGAATTACTTTAGAGGGCTGCAATTTTTTTCGTAGCTGAGATGTTTAAACGCTTTTAAGTCTGTTAGTAATATGGATGCATGATTAGTGTATGATCTGTACTAACACAGAAAAGCAAAGTCCAATAAATTTTTAGATTTTTGGGTTGCTTTACTTGTTCTAATATATGAAACATTTAGTCTTTCAATACTGTTTTTACATGCATAAAGGTAGGTGTATATCTGTCTCAGAAAGTAAAACCATGTAACCTTAAGGTAAAAAATGCTAACAGTGGTTTTCCTTTGATATTAAAGACAACAGTTTGTTTTCACAGAATGCTGAAGATGATAGAACAATAATTGTGCAAATTTATTTCTTGGAAGATACAGCATTTTTAGCGCTTTCTGCTAATAAAATATCTATCCTACTTTCTTGCATGAATGAGTTACCTATTTAGCTTGTGCCAGGTATAAGAATGAGTAGGAAAAATACTAGCTTTTTTTTTTTTTTTAGTGATCTGTTAAGTTTGTGTTAAAGGGAAATTATCTTTCTTGAACTGATTTGGGAGTAGAGCACAGTTCTCATGTTTGAATGATTTGTGTGCACATGTACTTCATCTGTACACAGGAGTTGTATCCTATGGTATGTTACACAGTATCTTTAGCTAGAAATTTGCTCATCTTGTTTCAAGTCCTGTAATATTAAATTTCCATGATTTCAAGAGACTTATGCCTGCACGTGCTAATGTAAACTAAACACTTTTTATCATGCATTAATGCAGTAGCTTAAATCCTGTCTCATGTTTGGAAATCTCTTTTTTTATTATTTTTCTTTTAGGTTTTGAACTGTATTCCATGGTGCCTTCTATTTGCCCTTTGGAAACTCTACACAATTCCTTGTCTCTGAAGCAGGTGGATGAATTTCTTGCTTCTGTTGCTGCTCCATCAAGGGAAAATCTACAGGAGACATGTACTGGTTATAGTTTGTAATTACGTTAATTTTAAATTCCTAAGTATTGTCTAGTTAATCTTTGCAGTGTTTTGCAGCTAACAAGTAAACTAAGGATACTGTTTTTGAAGAAAATGAAAATGTACATAAACCATAATTTTACATTTTGCACTATTGTTTTGTGGGTATGGACACTTAAAATTCATTCAAATAACTTCTCTGTTGGCTGAGATAGTAAATTAAGGATTTAATGAAATCATAGTCTATTTCCTTTATTTCTACATTGACTTCTCTGTGCTGTCCACACTCAGTTGAATTACAGGTAGTGCATTTCAGGTAGCATGCATTATTCCCAGCTTTATACTATACTGTGGTACCTCAGCAGAACGGTGTTGCATTTACACTTCGAATTTCATTATTTCCTGTTTCTTTCAGTATTGTTCGGGTTTCACCTGTAGAGTGCTTGCCAGTTACTTAGCTTTTTAGCAGTTTGTGCTGCATGCTTAAAGTTTAGGTGATCTTGAAAGGAAATACAGCTGAATTCTATCCATGTGCCTGTGTCTGGGGAAATGATTTTTCCATTGTGATTCTACCTCTGTGTCTTTGGAAATGGTTTCAGTTAGGTCAGATTTACCACATATTAAGGATGCTTATAAATAATGTGTCAGGTGATTGAAAATCGTTTTTCATAAAGAAGTGTCTAAAGACTTATGCTTTGATCAGGAAACTTGTACTTGCAATTACTGATATAAAAGTATTCTACCCATTAGGACTTCTCTCTTTTTTCTGCTACAGATTTTTCCTTTTTTCCCTCATTATTTTATGCAGTTTAGATTTTAATCAGCAGCTTATTTGATAGGGTAGGCCTCCTATATTTGAGAAGGAATATAAGCAATTTAAGAAAATTGATACTACTGAAAAAGACCTGAGAGGCTTATAAGTATATGAAAATTCTCAGCTACTTAAAATGTTTTTTTATGGTTAGGAAAGTTTTTCCTTACACTGCTTAGGAAGTTTCAAAATCAGTTCAGAATTGAGAGTATACAAGATGAAGAGGTATTGAAAAGCAAAATATATCATACTCCTAGTGTATGGTTGTCACCTTTCTTCCAAGGAGTGGTTGGAAAATATGGCCTTATACAATTAAAATCATAGATGTTTGATTCTCCTGCTTTCCTGTACTGTTTGGAGGTTCTCTAGAGATTAATGCATTGTGTGCACTTTTCATAGATGTGTTGGACTTAAAAGCCTATTCAGGTGCAATCTTCCTAACCTATGAGAAACAGCACTAATGCTTTTGCCAATCTTCTGGTACAGCACCTGTTACTGAAATGCTGCCTTAACAGCATGAACTTACTGTGTTGCTTTCTGTGGTAAAAAAGAGATTTTAAGACTTGTCATGTTGTGAAGTTTTAACAGTAAAATCAAAAAGCAGCTGATTATATAAATGTGGTATCTGTTTTGCTGAATGGATACACAGTCCTGTGACTATAATTTTGACATCTAGTTTAGGTGAGAATACTTATTATTAATGATTCTTTTTTTCCCCTACCATTTCAGCTTCTCCAACTCAGATGATGCCCCTTTCAGGAAGAAAAATTTCTTTAAATACATTTACCCCTGCAAAAATTCAACCAACTCCACTTGAAACTTTGCCTGAAAGGCTAGTGGTAGAGAAATTAACTTTATGTAAGTAAAATCTTTCAAAGGCAGAATGGCTAACTTGATTATTTCCAGCAGTCTAATTCTTCCTTACATGTTACATGACTTCATAGGGCAGCTGTTTCTTAACATTCCCTACATAAGTAGAATCATTTTGTGGGTCAGAACAGAGAGAAAACTCAATAGCATGGCTCAAACAGCTTTAACAGTAAAACAGTGTTAATAGTTACTGTCTCTTACCCTCTGAATTGTTTCATTTTCTATAGCCTGAAGTTCACGAGCATTTTCTTTGAAGTAAGACAGCAATCTCCGAGTAAGACAAGCAAGTTTCTTTAAATGACTGAATTTCTAAGATGATTTCTGAACACCTAATGTAGAGCTCTGTGACTCTGTTCTGACTAAAGCTGCCAATAACATGATGATGCATTCAATCATTAGTATGTTCAGTCTGAACTGCTGGCCAGCTACACTGTCTATTTTTGGATGGTTGTGTTCTTTAGAGACCAAATTTCACTTGGATTTCTAATTTCATTAGGTAGTGTAGCTTATTTGTTTCTGTGCTAGATAACATGCATTTTTCTTGCCTTTGATGCTTTTTAGCATCAAAGTGTAAAACCTAATACTTCTTTTTTCTCTATCTCTACAGCTACCCTTGGATGTCCTGTATCTAATGTATCTCATACTAAATCATCTCTTGAAGAGGCCTCACTAGATGCAGAACTTTGTGGTGAAACTGTTTCTGAGAAGAAATGATCAGACAAAACTGTAAACAACTTCTTAAATGGTTCTTTAGTGTGCATTTAAGCAAATTACTGAGCTGTCAAAAGCCATTCATGTCTGCATCTGCAATTCATAGTGCACTTAAGAATCTTTATACATGGTTAGATAATGTGCACAGTGTTTAGGTCATTTCTAAAACATTTCAGGAAATACATTTTACAGTTTAATGAACCGCACATCTTTTAATGGACAAGCTGCACATGAATCTTTTCTGTGTCTTCAAATATCTACTGTAAACCTGTACAAAAATAAAATGGTATGTGTAACAGCAGCTGTGTTGATGTCGCATTTCATTACATCTACTGATGTAATGAAAGCATTGTCTGTTGTCATCATAAATGTCTGTTTTCAGGTGTTTATAATCTCCCTGTGAATTTCTTCTGTGTGCTGAAACGTAACAGGCATCTTGACTATTTTTTAATTTAACTAAATTTCCAAAGAGATCTCTTTTCCTTGGTTTGGATATAAGCAGATATTTTCTACATTTTAATTATTTGTTTTATATATGCTGCAATAATTAGGCATGATGAAGCAAGTTCATGTATCAGCACTTTTAATGACTTTTTTTTCCTGTGTTTACATTTTACATCAAACCTGTAACATTCAAATGTACTGTCTTGTATACAGGTGCCTGTATATCATCTAGCAGATAAAACTGTCTTTTATATGTTTTTACCAAAATCTTCTATTGCTTACTAAAAAAGACAGTTTTATTTTCTTTGCCATGTGTTTCTAGAAAAAGGGGATATTTAAAAGGTTTTGTAGAAGGAGAAATGGTTACAGCTGGTCTGCTACTAGGTTTACTCTAAATATTGTAAATATTCCATCTATGCTTTATCATCCTTTCAGCATAGAGAAAGCTTGCAGACTACCAGCATTCAGTGCATACTGTTCCAAAATATTCAGGATTCATCATGGCCTGGGAATTTTCATACCCTTCTCCTTCCAATCTAGGTAGTTGACAGCAGCTCTCAAAAAAAACCCCAAAAACAAACAAAAAATTCTACACAAACAAACCAAAAAAACAACCAACCAAAAAACCAAAAAAAACAAAAAAAAAAAAAAAAAAGAGCATTTTATAAGAGATGAAAGAAGCATTTCTAAATTGGTGGAACATGGAGTTATGGTGTTATTTAGAATTATCCAGTCTTAAGCAATTGTTGTAATTTTTTTTCTGTGGCATGAAGAATTACTGGGTTATGAGTATCCCAAATTTTGAAAATATAGACCACTTCTTTAAGTTCAAGTGGTTAAATATTAAGAATGGACTTCATAACTACAAGATAGGTGATTCCTTTCATGTTTAAGCTGCAGAAGACATAGCTTATGAATAAAATGTTTAAGTAGGGCTCTTACTTGTCTCCAAAACCAATGCAACTGGCATTCACTTTGTCACAGGGTCTTTTTTCAGTGTTTACCATATATGAAATGGCTTTTGCAGACTATCTCTAACAATGCTGGTTAAACATCAAATATATGAAGGGTTTCACAGCTATATACTTCAGGCCTTTAATTTTCTGTAGTGTAATTTTGTTTCTGATAATGTTGGTCTTGCATACAACTGAATGTACGCTTGTTTACCATTTAGAAAAAAAAAACTAAAAATTTAAGTATCATTCCAGTCAACCAAAGCTGTGGCATAACTTTTTTTATGTGCTCCTAAATAAAATCAAGGTCACTGGCAAATTCTCTCTATTGTGTTTTCTTTTAAAAGCGCTGTGAAGTATAGTGAGTAGCTGACAAAGTAGTAGAGTGGAAAACAATTTACATATGAGCCATTAAGTTGCAAATAAACCAAAATTACTCTTGGAGGTAAGGATGTGGCATAAAAGAAATGACAGTATATACTGAAATCACTCCTCAAAAAAATGAATGGCAGTCACACATTCTGCAGTGCTTTGTCGTGTTCCAGAATGGTAACATCAAATACAGGACAATTGTGAGTGCTCTTGTACTTGCTATTGAGACTGACAATAGGAATACAAAAAGTGCAAAGATTTGAGACTTTTAAATTCAGTTTATGCAATAGCAGTCTCTCTCACATTAAAGTTTTTGAACTATGCATCCTATTCCAACCAGATTTGACAGAGTCAAAGAATATGGTTACAGAAAATCAGTGGTCAGAATATGATTGTGATTCCCAAAATATAATCACCCTGCAATGTAGTCTAAGTAATTATTTAGCTTTGCATTTCTTCAACAATGAAGCATCATTACAAAATAGTCCAAACCACAAAAATGTGTGTGAAAACTCCTAAAATTAATTTAAATCCTGTTTTATGTTTATTATATTAGATAAATTTCAGTTATGTAATTATCCAAGAACACAGAAGGTGTTAAGGGAAAGAAGATTTGCTTCCAAAGTTCTGTTTTGTAGAAATCCATATAAAAAAGTCTAGGGAAGTAAGCATACAATATATAATTACACGTATTATTATAATATATCAAAAATAATGATCATACATTGAACAAGCATCAAAAACAGTTCAAAGAATAATAGCAGAAGAGATGTAACAAAGATTTTTAAAAGCCATTTCAGTGTGTAGGCAAGAGGCAGAACATAGGGATTTAAGACTACTTTGTCATCTAACACAGACAAAAGCATAATATTCTTCTATTTTTACTGCATTTTTTCTTAATCAATTTACAGCAACTGTATTTTTGACAGTGCCATAAGTAAAGAAAAAATAGGAAAAACTTTTCCAAAAAGTTAATTCTGCAAGAAGCAGTGTAAGCAAAGAAAGGTACTTGCTAGTAATAGTTTGTATTTATTTTATTTTTCTTTCTAAATAATGGTTTTCATTTTGCTTGCTTTTGTGAGGAGGAGAAATTTTATTGAGTATTTTTAAATAATAATTTTTTTATTTCCTCACTTAGCCTTAAAAACAACCATCTTGTGCTCCAAAATACAGAAACTGGTGTAATGCCAAAGCAGTCCAGAGTGAACTACTGTGAAAAACATGTTGAATAAAAAACTAGGACAAATATTTTATCTATAAAAACAAGAATGTGTGAGAGTGTGAATCAAATGTGGACCTAGGAGGAGAAGATGCAAAGAACATCCATATCATTAAAGGTAGAAGCTAGTGTAGAAAAGACCTTACATTAAACTTAAATTTTGCATTGATACAAAACCAATTCTAAAGTGGACTTGCTTTTTTTTTAAAAAAATATATATACTGGGTTAAAATGTTGTGTCCTGGGGTGACTTTTTGATGCTTGTATCCTGTCATCCATCCTGTTGATGTTGAATATTGAGCTCTGCAGCTTTAAGACTGATTCCAGAAGAGGGAGTGAAGAGGTGCAGAGTTTGTTATCAGAGACTGAACTTGCTCCACCACATCCTTCACACAGACTGTGTTGTCTGCCGTGGACAGCAGAAGAGAGCTCTCCTTTGCTCTTAGTTAGTTTTTGACTAGCTGAGGCAGAGAAGCTCCCTGGGCTGTAGTTTTCTTCCTTTTCTCTTGGAATTGTTTGAATCTGCTCTGGCCTGAAAACCCAGAAGAGCACTGGGAGCTCACACCCATGGCCCACTGGGGCCTATCCGGGGCCGTGGCATTTCCCAGCGCCGGAGGGACTGAGAACAGTCTGAGTGAGCCAGGCTGCAAATCATGGAAGGGACTCTTCTGAATTTGTCATCTCATCAAAGCGACAAGAGATTTTGTTGTTTAGTATTGTTCATTTTTGTGCTGGGGAGTGCTTTGCCTGTTAAATAAACAATTTTTTCCACTTCTCTCTAAGAAAATATTTTCCCAAACCAGTTAGGGGAGGGAGAATCTGTTTTCTGAAGGGACCCCATTTGGAGGTTTCCTCCCAAATTTGCCCTAACCAGGACTGCCATTAACTGGCACCCAATGCATGGCTCAAGAAATTGGAAAAAAACCTGTCCTGATTGCGTCTTGGTTGAACTTACTCTGTATTGGGATAAAGCAGTCAGTAGCCATGTTGCTTGAATTCATAATGTCTCTCATGGTGGAGGCTTTTATGCATCTCTGATCCCTAGGCTTTTTTGAGGTTTTAATACCTTTCTGGTCCCTAGGCTTATTTTCTTAACAGGAGATAGCTCCACTAGTGTCCCTAACACTGTAGTTTCTACAGTAGAGGGCCACAGATTAGAATAGTTATTGTGCTAGGCTTGGTGGTAATGATTTATAGAAAGTTTTTAAAGGTACTGGAGTTTATTCCAGGGATGTATGGTTTATGGTTTCTTCATCCTACCCTGCATCCCAGTTCTAGTAGCATGTTTCGGGGGTTTATTAGTAATTGCCCCCAGTTTGTTAGAGGAGGAGCAGGATATGAGGCTTTTCAGCCTTTCCTTCTCCTTTGAATCTGTTAAGTCACTTACTGAGAATGTTCAGTTTCCCCTGAATTGCCAAGGATACCACCTTCCTGGTACTTCATCTGGTAGGCTTCCTATATATGGTCTTCAGCCTCTCTAGAATTAGGGCTGAGATGTCCAGAAGAGCTGATGAGACCCTTGATGCAGAAGTAGGCCCAGGCGTGGAAAATTCTGAGTGGTGTGGAGAATGGGAGAGAATAGGACAAACCCTGAAGGAATTTTCTGATCCGCTGTGGGGGCCAGAGAAGTGGCCAAGGGAAAGCCTGCTTCACTGCTCTGGAAGACCAACCCCTAAGCTATAACCGTGGTTAGGAAGAGCAAAAAAAATTGCCTCTGGAATCCTTGGCAGCATTATGTTGATTCCTTGCACCCCATTGGTCCTCTCCTTGGAACTCCACACAAGGACCCCGTGTCCTTCTTCTACATCACCCATATTCACAAAAGAGCTAGTCACCCAGTGAGAGTGCAGGCGTGTCTGTGCCCCCAGGATGTCCTTCTAAGGACGCTTCTCAGGGAAGGTCACAGCACTCTACTAATGCCTGCTGTGACAATCCCCTAGCCTGGGAATTTTCACACGAATAAATTCAGAACCCAGATGAGGTGGGGAAATAATATGTGGACAAGAACTGCCATGATGATTCTAATGGGAAAAAGCTCAATGCAATAAGCTGTGTCCTAGCATATGTGAATCGCATACTGCTAGATACTGTAGGGCAGCAGACAGAGACTGGGGGCAGGGAGAGAAATCAGCCAACACCCCAGTTACCCAGGTTGTAGCTAAACCAGACAGTGAGCCTAAGCCTGCAGCTAAATCAGACAGTGGCAGTCGCCATGGGCAAGAAGCACACAAACAAAACTGATCAGCCATTTGACAATGATGATCCAGGGGAAGGAATCTCAAAGCAAATTCCTGATACAAAATCAGAAGTCAGAGCAACTGACACAAGATCAGAAGCCAATATTGAGTCCTTTTCCTTGAAAGACCTTCATGGCCTAAAAAAGGATTACACTCTATGACCTGATGAATCTATAATTAGTTGGCTAGTCCATTTTTGGGACGCTGCAGATGAGGCTACAATTCTGGATGGTACTGAAGCAAGGCATTTGGGATCCCTGTCACATGATCCAGTTATCAAGCAAGGAATGATGATGAGGGCTAATTCTCAGAGTCTCTGAGCACAAGTCCTGGGGAGTGTGGCACAAAGATATCTATGTGCAGATGATTTCTATATGCAGCAAACCCAGTGGAAGACTATAGAACAAGGGATTCAACACTTAAGAGAAATGTCAGTGGCAGAGATTGTCGTCTTAGATGACCTAACAACTAAGAATCCAGACTTGGTGCCATGTACATCCATGATGTGGCGAAAACTTGTACGACTTGGGCCACAAGAATACGCTTCTGCTTCATCAATAATGAAGCCATATGACAGGGAGGAGACCATGCTTGATATGGCAAAGAAGCTCCAAGCATATGCAGGTGCCGTGCATGGCCCAATGCATGCCGGGATCGCAGCTGTGGAAACACATCTGCAGGAATTAGAAGGAAAGAAAGAGGAGAATCACAAGAAACTTAGAGAGGAGATGAAAGAGGAATTTCTCCAAATCTCAGCAATACAGATCAGAGGTTCTGGTACCAAACTTAGATGTCCCCCAGATGAGGAGAGAAGGTACACCCCAGAAGCTGAGCTGTGTTTTTCCTGTGTGATTGTGGAGAAAACATGAAGAGGTAGGATGTAAAATCTACTGCTGCTCTGGCAAAACGGGTACTTGAATTGCAGGACAGCAAGGCTTAGGGAGGAAGTTCCATCAAAAAGGAAGCAGGTCAAGTAGCCCGTAGCCAAATTGCCAGGTATGATGATGATGATGACATGTCCAATCCCCTTGAAGGAACCTCCAAAACATAGGCCCAGGGGAAAAAAAATAACCAGGTTTTGTTTTTTAAGTAGGGGGATGATATTAAACTAATTCTAGTCCGAACTTATTATTTTGCCCACCATTTGTGATAAGCGGGAGAGTTAGATTGTTTTATATTTGCCATCTCTATATGATTGTTTACTGAGGTAGAAGAAATTATACCATTAATGGCATTAAATATTAAATGACGTAAGATTCCAAATGCTATTGCTACAAAGGAAAGAATAACAACAAATAACATAATGGTTTTGACTATGGAAGTCCACCACCCAGAAAACCCCCAGCCCTTGAACAGTTCATTAAACCAGTCTTTTGTTTCTCGCAGAGCAGCATGGACATTAGGAGCTCTTGCAGTCAGGTTCATGCAGCAAAGTCCTTCAAATCCCTGGCATTCCAGGCAGGTGGACATAGGGTCTGTTGCTGCTGCATTGGACAGGCATACGTTTTCCTGTTTGAGTGTCTGTGCCAAGGTTACCCAGATGTTTGACGTGGCTGAGGGATGATCCACGCTGCTGCCAAACTGTTCAAGGCTAACAGGACACAGGGTTAACTGGAGGGTAGCTTTCTTCTAAAAGGAAAAACAAACATTTTAAAACATACTATAAGTCTCTTTCTGCCGGAGGGTATTCCTTTATGAAGTTTTTGTTTCCTTTTCCTCTGCGGCGTCTTCTTTTCGAAGCAGTGGTTACTTGCTTCTCATCTCCTTCTGCTGTAGCTGGAGTTTTGGGAACAAAAGGTTTAACCCACTTTTGGGGGATCCATCGAGGGCCTGAGGGAGTTGATACACATGCATAGCCCCTTCCCCAGGTTACTAGCCCATAGGGACCCCTGGTTTCCCATGTTTCTGGATCCCTAATCAGAACTGGTGGATGCTGAGATAATTTAAACTGTTTACTGCTGTTAAAATGACGGACCACAGGAGGACTCATATTTTCAAATGAACAATTCAAGAAATTGATTGTGAGCAGAGCTTTACAGAGCTTTTGTTGGGGAGACATCCACACAGTTGAACTGCTTTGCCTAGCTGGAACTTGTTTGAGTGTCTGGTGTGTGCGCTCAATTACTGCTTGGCCTGTAGGGGAGTGTGGGATGCCTGTCTTATGTTTCACTCCCCACTGCAGGAGAAATTCCAGGAGCTCCTTGGATGTGTATGCTGGTCCATTATCTGTTTTTATTTCTTTAGGGATCCCCAACACTGAGAAGGCTTGCACTAGGTGTTGTTTTACATGTACAGTCTTTTCCCCTGCATGGGCGGAGGCATAAACTGCACCTGAATATGTGTCTATACTCACATGAACATATTTGAGGCGTCCAAAACTAGGAATGTGTGTGATGTGTGTTTGCCACACCTCACAGCTGCCTAGGCCCCAGTGATTAACCCCTACACCCAGCGATGGCATGGCCTGGAGCTGACAGCTGGGACAGGTGGCTACAATAGCCTTGGCCTGACTCCGTGTTAGCTGGAACTGACGGACCAAACCTGGTACATTCTGGTGGTATTGCTGGTGGCTCAGTTTTGCCTGTTGGAAAATGTCAGGAAGGCGTGCCTTTTCAGCTGGAGCTGCAAGGGTGTCTGCCATTCGGTTCCCTTCTGTGATCTCACCTGGCAACTCCGTGTGTGACCTCATATGCATCACATAGAAAGGATGTTCTCTGTGTGAAATCAAATAAATTAGTTTTTACAGCAGCCTAAAGAGCTGCTCATTATCCATGTCTTTGAGCACTGCCTGTTCCGCCCTGGATACTATCCCAGCAACATAAGCTGAATCTGTTACCAGGTTAAAAGGCTCTGAAAACTGCGCAAAGGCTCTCACAGCTGCAGCCAGTTCTGCAACCTGGGGTGACCCCCTCCACAAACTTAACATCAGCTTCCCAATGCTGAGTTTGAGGATTTCTCCAAGTCATCACCGACTTATGGGAGGCCCCCGATGCATCTGTGAACACTGTGAGTGCCTGGAGTGGTCTCCTGCTCCTCTTTTCACGAGGCATGAGGTGGAATTCCTCATTAAACAACTTATGAGCTGGGCTGTGAACAGATATCTGTCCAGTGTAGCTATCCAGAGATATCTGGAGGCTGGCATTGCTCTGTAGCAAATGCTCAAACATTTCTTTTGTTAGCCTTTCAGGAGAGTTTTTTCCCTCCCCAGAAAGTTTAATTGGCAGGTGAATGCATGTGAAATCAGACCCTGACAGTTCACGCAGCCTCATTCTTGCTTTTTGAATTAACTGAGCCATAAGCTCCTGTGGTTGTGTGATAGTTTTGGATTTTTGGTGGGAGAGGAAGACCCATTCTATGATTAAGAGTGAGTCCCTCTGCCCCTCAATCCACTGAAATATTAAACCATGTAAGTGTGGCAGTTTTGCCAAAACAATGAATTTGAAAGGTAGTTCAGGCTGGTAGCGGTGAGCCTGCCTCTTAGACAGAGCTTGCTGTACCTTTTCAATTGCAGCTTTTGCTTCAGGTGTCAGCTCCCTGGGAGACAGCAGCTCCCTCTGCCCGTTCAATAAATTAAAAAGGGGCTGTAAGTCCTCATTAGTGAGGCCTAACCAAGGTCTTACCCAGTTCAACGACCCACACAGAGAGTGAAGATCTGCAAGAGTTTTAGGGTTACAATTAATTTTTAATTTCTGTGGAACAATAGTCCTGGCAGTGATTTCTAGGCCCAGATACTTCCAAGGTGGCATCCTTTGAACCTTGTCTTCCTGTAATTGAAATCCAGCAGAGGTTAGAACTTTAACTACTAGGTCAAGCATGTGTTGGAGTATGGAGTTATCAGGAGCACACACCAGCACATCATCCATGTAGTGCAGGATTATAGCTTCCCTGCTTTGTGCACGCACAGGAGACAACAATGAAGCTACATACCACTGACAGATAGCAGGACTACACTTCATGCTCTGTGGAAGCACTTTCCAGTGGTATCTCTTCATTGGAGCCTCTCTGTTCAATGATGGTACTGAGAATGCAAACCTGGGAGCATCTTCAGGGTGTAATGGGATTTGGAAAAAACAATCTTTGATGTCTAATACTGCCAATTGCCAATCTCTAGGTAACATGCTTGGAGAAGGCATCCCAAGTTGAGGAGACCCCATGTCCTGAATTACTTTATTTATTTCCCTATGGTCATGTAATAATCTCCATTTGTCTTTCCCTGGTTTTTTTATTACACAGATTGGAGAATTCCAGGGGCTTGTTGTTTCTTCTATATGATTTTTTTGCTAATTGTTCTTCTACAAGTTTTTCAAGTGCCTGTAACTTTTCCTTTTTTAGCGGCCACTGTGTTGTCCAGATAGGTGTGTCACTTAGCCATGTTAGCTTCTGGACCCGGCACTCTACGGTGGCCGCTTCCAAAAATCCTGAGGGGTTTTTGGAATTATCATTTTAACTTCCCATTGTGACATGGAGTCTCGGCCCCACAAGGGACACTTGTAATCTATTACAAACGGACGAACACTGGCCAATTTGCCGTCCGGTCCCTCAATTTGTACAATGCGTTTTGATATTTTTGCCAATTTAACTCCTCCTATACCCTGAAGTTGCCCAGCTACAGGTTGCAATTCCCAGTGTGAAGGCCACATTTTTTCAGGAATAATGGTCACATCTGAGCCTGTGTCCAGAACACCCTGCACATGTAGGTGATCTGATCCATGTGTCATGTTGCATGCTAGAGAAGGTTTTTCCTCCTTTACAGTCTCTGCCCAGTAAACCTCTGGTGACTTATCATCTGCTGTGATATCTGCTGGAATAGGAAAGGCTTGGGCCAGTACTTGCCCCTCACACAAATAGAAAGGTGCTTGAGAGCAACGGGCTAATATTATAACACTGGATATTTTCCCCTTCATGATCATAGGAGCTATTTCAATTTCTAAAGGTGTGTGTGCTGTGTCTCCCACAACAAAATACTCACTCTCCATGTGGCAAACCGTCATGTCAATTAAAGGGCTTGATACGTCCACTGTAATGATGGTCCACTCAGCAGATCTGAAATAAAAACCTTTGGTAGTCTGGAGCCTAACACGGCCACAGGACTGCCTGACTTGGTTAAGAGAACATTTAACATTTACATCATCTGTTATCCCCACATTGTACCTTTCACCGTCCCCCTTTGTTTTTAAGAGAGAGGCTTTTGCTGGAGTATAGCCTGCAGAATTTATATCCTGGCGCTCTATGGTGTTTATGGCAGGCCAGCGCCTCACTTCTAGTTTTTTTGTTCGTTGAGTTTCTTCTGTTTCCTGTTCTGAGGACAGTCCCTAGCAAAATGTCCTTCCTGCTGACACTGGAAACAGGTGATCTTCTTTAGTTGCTGTGATGACATGTGCTGCTTCTTCATCTGTGGTTGTTCAGGTGCTGGAGGCTTAGGAGGTGCTGGACTCGGGGTCTTCTCATGAGCACTGAACAGTTCTGCTTTGCGCGTGCACGCTTCTATCATCTGTGCTAGGGTTGGCTCTGGGTAGAGTGGCAGGCTTAGGATTACTCTTCGACATGCTTGATTGGCGGTTTTTTCTGCTAATTCTTTAATCAGTTCTGCATGCATGGCTGGATTATGCACCTGGCGTTCCACCTGTGTCTTTAATCGATCTATAAAACTTAAAAAAATGCTCAGAAGGATATTGTTTAATATTAACATCACTAGTAGTTATTCCAGGTGTTGGAAATTTGACAAAGGCCTTTTCAGCTACATCACAAACCTTATTCAAAATAAATTTGGACAATAACCGAGGGCAGTGTATTTCAGGGCAGTGTATTTCTCCCTCCCCATATAAAAATGATCTAATGTAATTTCATTACCATCAGAATCTTTGGAATGTTCAGGGTTTTTGTGAAGCTCTGTTAAAAGACTGCTTAAAGAACGTTTCCAAATATTAAGCCGTAATTCATATTCAGCTGGAGTTAGCAAACATCTGAAAAGGTCCTTTATATCCTGGGGAACTTATTCACTGGACAAAAGAGTTGTTCGTAACATCCCTTTAAATATTTCACTTTGCCTCCCAAACTCCCTTTGTACCTTACAAATTTCTTTTTTATCTTGGTATGAGAATGGTTCGTAGCTTCTTCTACCATTCTTTCTACCCACATATTGAACTGGTGCTGCATCAAAAACATGATATTCAGGGTTAGTCAGCAAGTTAGGGGTTAATTGGTTCTGTGTCTCTGCAGTCTGCGTTTCTGAAACACTTGCTGCCCCTCCCCCTCCCTCTGGACTCCCGGAGTTAGAAGAAGGATTACAAGGTGGCATAGAAACAGCAGCTTGGAAAAATGGGTTAAAATAGCCAGGAAAATATTGAGCAGAAATGGGAGTTGGATGCAGGAACGGATTATTGGAAGAAAAAGGCATATTGTTAGGAGTTAGTACAGGTTTTTCCCCTTGCACTGAAGAAAGGTGATTTTCTAAATTAGAATGCTCAGGTGGCAAGGCTGAAAGACAGGGATACATTTGTAACTTTGTAGCAGATTGCTTAGAAGGGTCTAAGTCTGTATAACTAGGGGGATTTTTAGAATTAGTAGTTTCTTGAGGTATTTTTGATTTCTCCTTTAATTCAGGGACAGAAGATTCCGAATCTAATTGTGATAAGTGTTTGTGAATATTTAGAAATATAGGCAAAAATAAAGCAGCAATGGTATCGCCTTTCTGTATTTTAGAAGTTAATAAATCTCCAACGCTGTCCCAAAATAAAACTGAATTGATATCTTGCTTTTCAAATTCTATAACTTCTCGAGACAACCAGCTAACAAACTTTCTAATCTGTTTTTTAGAAATTACAACATCCTGTGCATCTAACATTTCTTTAAGCTGAGAAATAATACTCTTTTGTTGTGCAGAAAATTTCCCCCCCATTCCGATGTTATAAACACAAAATGCACAATTCCCTTACTTTTGCAGAAAGTTACACAATAGCAGTTCGTTGCAAACCCAGGTGATTGGGGGTGCTGGGCTTTGTTACCACACATGGCTGTCCGCTATGGCAGCACCGGGCGGTCTTGGGGAACTCCTCCTAAGGAAAAACCCCGCGCCCGTGCTTATGCCAATAACGTAGGACACGCCAATAGAGCGGGCCGAGCACGTAAATGCCGGCGGGATTGCGTAACACCGCTTGCGTGGTCGCCGCTCTACATGGAACTGCCGCAGCTCCCAAGCCCACGGGATACAAACCTCCCCCCGTGAATTTGGGGCTATTCCATCTAAAAAACCCCCCCTCCCCTGTACCTCGGGGCTAGATTGGGGTTCACGCTTCCCCAAAGGGATATTTTACCTTCCTCAGACGGAGTGCGGTCGCGCCGTAACTCTGCAAAAGTTCCAATCCAGAACCGGCTCCCCTGATTTCGCGGAGAAGTTATCCGTTTCACCCTCCTATGTTTGGGGCTGGTAAAAAGCACCTCCGACCCACGGAGGTAGTTGAACAGCCCAATGGGCCTTTTAAAGTCCTAAGACAGGCACTTTAGCCAAAATGGGGTTTAAAACTGAAGCACCACGTTTGGGCGCCAACTGCTGCTATACTCTGTGTCTTTTTCCTAATTGCTTAAGATCAGACAACGTATCGCAGCATGGATGGAAAAGGATACAAAAGAGGCTCTTTCAATCTCAGTTTATTCCAGGGCGGTGGTATGGCCGGAAATGAGAGAGAATCTCTCTCCAGGTATTCAGGAGAGGGGAATGGGAGTGGCTATGGCTGGCTGCCAATGGGATGAGGACACAGGGGGACTAGGATCAGCATACCCGATCCCCGGTGGGTACAAGGTCACAGGGGAAGGTCACAGGACCGGAAAGGGGGACATGAACTGGGGACTAGCAGGAAGGAAGTTTGCAGGGTATTTAATTTCTTATACCTCGATACCGAATTACAACAACCAGGCTTAGAGGGGCCCTCCCTCTAGCCAGGTAGAAAACTGTAGTGAAAACTGTTTTTTGAACTGTGTGGATTTTTTAGCCTGGCATATCAGAACCAACAAAACATGAGGCATTGGTTGACTGGTGCACAATGCACACTAATCCCATCAAGACATATGGGGCAGAATCTGTTTCTATTGCTGGTGTGACAGGGAGATCATAGGATTCTACTTGGGTGGAAGCTGATGTGAGCCTGACTAGAAATGAGGAAGAAATGAGGAATGAGGAAGAAATAGTGATTGACCCAGAAGCTCCATGCATTTTGGGCATAGACTTCCTCAAAAATGGGTATTTAAAAGATCCAAAGGGAGTCAGGTGGGCTTTTGGAATAGCAGCTGTAGAGACAGAGGGCATCAAACAACTGAACACCTTGCCTGGACTATCAGAGAGCCCATCTGCAGTAGAGCTCTTGAAGATGGAATAGCAACAAGTACCAACTGCCACCTCCACAGTGCACCACTGATAGTACAGAATAACTCGAGATGCTGTGATCCCCATCCACAAGATGATCCATGAGCTGGAGAGTCACAGGGTGGTCAGCAAAACCCACTCACCCTTCAACAGCCCCATCTGGCCTGTGTGCAAGTCTGACAGAGAATGGAGATTGACTGTGGACTATCATGCCTTGAATGAAGTGACTACACCACTGAGCACTGCCATGCTGGACATGCTGGAACTCCAGTACGAGCTGGAGTCCAAGGTAGCAAGGTGGTATGCCACCATTGACATTGCCAATGCGTTTCTCTCCATTTCTTTGGCAGCAGAATTCAGGCCTCTGTTTGCCTTCATGTGAGGGGCATGGGCATGCAGTACACCTGGAACCGACTGCCCCAGAGGTGGAAACACAGTCCCACCACCTGCCATGGACTGATCCAGGATGCACTGTAGAAGGGTGAAGCTCCAAAACATCTGCAGTACATTGATGACATCATTGTGTGGGGGAACATGGCAGCAGAAATGTTTGAGAAAGGAGAGAATATCATCCACATTCTCCTGAAAGCTGATTTTGCCATCAAGGAATAGCAAGAAAAGCAAAGTTAAAGGACCTGCTCAAAAAAGCAAAGTTAAAGGTCATGCTCTAGATACTGAGTTCCTAGGAGTAAAGTGGCAAGATGGAAAGCATCAGATTCCCACTGATGTCATCAACAAGATCACAGCAATGTCTCTACCAACCAGCAAGAAAGAAACACAAGCTTTCTTAGGTGCCATAGGCTTTTGGAGAATGCACATTCCTGAGTACAGCCAGATTGTGAGCCCTCTCTACCTAGTTACCTGCAAGAAGAACAGTTTCCACTGGGGCCCTGAACAGCAACAAGCCTCCGCCCAGATAAAGCAGGAGATCGCTCATGTGATATCCCTTGGCCCAGTCAGGACAGGACCAGATATGAAGAACATACTTTACTCTGCAGCCAGGAGCCATGGGGCCTTTGGCAGGTGTCTGGTGAAATTCGAGGCTGGCCACTGGGATTTTGGAGTTGAAGCTACAGAGGGTCTGAAGCAAACTACGCTCCCACAGAGAAGGAAATTTTAGCAGCTTAAGGAGTCCAAGCTGCCTCGGAGGTGATTGGCAAAGAAGCACAACATCTTCTGGTACCCCGACTGCCAGTGCTTGGGTGGATGTTCAAAGCAAAGGTTCCCTCTACTCACCACACCACGAATGCCACATAGAGCAAATGGATTGCTGTCATCACACAGCATACCTGTACTGGAAAATTTAATCACCATGGTATTTTGGCAATAATGAAAAATTGGCCAGAAGGTGAAAATTTTGATCTTGCTGACAAAGAGGAAGAACAAGTGACACAGGCTGAAGAAGCTCCACCGCATAACCAACTGCCAGCAGAAGAAACACATTATGCTTTTTTTACTGATAGTTCTTGCCACATTGTAGGGATGAAACAAAAGTGGAAAGCAGCTGTATGGAGCCCCACACAACAGGTTGCACAAGCTACCGAAGGAGAAGGTGGATCAAGTCAACTTGCTGAAGTCAAAGCTGTTCATCTGGCCCTGGACACTGCTGAGAGAGAGAAGTGGCCAAAGCTCTACCTTTACACTGATTCATGGATGGTAGCCAGTGTTCAGTGGGGTTGGCTAGAAAGGTAGAAAAAGGTAACTGGCAGCATAGGGGAAAACCAATCTGGGCTGCTGATGAGTGGAAAGACATTGCCACACGGGTAGAGAAGCTACCCGTGGAAGTCCATCACGTAGATGCCCATATCCCTGCAAGGATCAGTCCAAAGTTTCCCTGATCTGCCTCACAACTGTTGCAAGATCAGAGACTGAGACCCCGGGACCCCACTGCTCGCTCTGGACCTGAGTTCTGGCCTGGCTGAGGTGGATGCTTGCCAAGGGACTGTTCTGCAGGTGCATGTTGTACTGTCACGGTACACTGCCGGCGAGCAGGTATGGTCTGGAAGAGCTGTACTTTCTACACCTGCTTCTCAGAGCAATGGGCTTCTGCACACAATAGTCTATAAATCTTCCTACCCTTTGGCCAGAGGCCACTCGCCTTGGAAAAGGACTATAAAAAGATAACTTTCTGAAGAGACTTTTGAAATCTCTTTGTCCCCATGGACAGAAGACACGTCTATAGGCTGAAGACCAGGAGGCCAATGTCTCATCTGTTGGCAGCTACTTCCCCATCCTTCTCTCATTCTCCCTCCCCTTTTACTTTGTTTCCTTTATCTCTCTCTCTCTCTCTCTCCTCTATCGCAAAACTGAGTTGTTGGCACTCAATAAAGTGCATTGCTGCTTACCTCTCAATAAAATTTGAGTCCCTTGCTGTTTGTCTTTTGCACGCTGGGGTCAAACAAACCATCACAGCTCCCACTCGGGTTGAGTAGATTGTGACAGTCCCCAAGAGTAGAGCTGATGAGGAGAACTGACACAACGACCAGGTAGATCAGGCTGCACAGATAGAAGTGTCAAAGATAGACTTAGATTGGCAACACAAGGGAGAATTGCTCCTGGCTTGATTGGGCTCATGATGCCTCATGTCATCAGGGCAGAGATGCCGCCTATAAATGGGCACGAGACCAAGGGATGGATCTAACCATGGACAGTATTTCTCACGTTGTCCATGACTGTGAGATATGTGCAGAAATCAAGCAGACCAAACAGGTGAAGCCCTTCTGGTATGGGGGGCAATGGTCCAAACATAATTATGGGGAGGCCTGGCAGACTGACTACATCATCCTTCCTCAAACCCACTAAGGCAAGCACCAAGTGCTCACAATGGTAGAGGCCACCACTGGGTGACTGGAAACCTAGCCTGTGCCTCACACTATGGCCCATAACACCATCCTGGGCCTTGAAAGGCAAGTCCTTTGGAGGCATGGTAGCCTTGAGAGGATTGAGTCAGACAATGGGACACATTTCAAGAACAGTCTTACCAACACTTGGGCTAGGAAACATGTCATTGAGGGGGTGTACCATATCCCCTACCATGCACCAGCTAAAGTGGAGAGGCACAATGCACTGTTGAAAACCACCCTGAAAGCACTAGGTGGGGGATCTTTCAAGAACTGGGAGCAGCATCTAGCAAAAGCCACATGGTTAATGGACACTTGAGGCTCCACCAACTGAGCAGGCTCTGCCCAGTATGAGCCTCTCCACATAGTAGATGGAGACAAAGTCCCAGTGGTGCATGTCAGAAGTTTGTTAGGGAAGACAGTTTGGATCAATTCTGCCTCGAGTACAGACAAACCCATTCGTGGAATTGTCTTTGCTCAGGGACCAAGTTGCACATGATGGATAATGCAGAAAGATGGGAGAAGACGATGTGTGCCTCAGGGAGATCTGATTGTTGGGTGAGAATCATATGTAAATATCACTGCTGGATGTCACTGCCATTGTCTGTATATAATTGTATATTGTGTATGTATATATATCTATGTATAATGTATGTATTTGTAGAGTTAGAATAGATATTAGGTATGGTAGTAAGCTTACAATATAGGAATAAGGGGTAGAATGTCCTGGGGTGACTTTATGATGCTTGTATCCCAAATCACCTTTTCTGTTTGTGTTGGATGTTGAGTTCTGTGGCTTTAAGACTGGTTTTTAAGACTGGTTCCAGGAGGGAAGGGGGAGAGAAGAGGTGCAGAGTTTGTTATCAGAGACTGCACTTGCTTCCCTGCATCCCTCACACAGACTGTGTTGTCTGCAGTGGATAGCAGGAGAGAGCTCTTCTTTGCTTTTAGTTATTTGGCTAGCTGAGGCAGAGAAGTTCCCTGGACTGTGAGTTTTCTTTCTTTTTCTTGGAATTGTTTGAACCTGCTCTGGACTGAAAACCCAGAAAAGCACTGGGAGTTCACACCTGTGGCCCACCAGCATTTCCCAGTGCCGAAGGGACTGATAACAGACAGAGTGAGCTGGGCTGCAACCCACAAAACTTCTGAATTTGTTATCTCTTCAGAGAGGCAAGAGGTTTTGTCACTTAGTATAGTTCATTTTTGTGCTGGGGAGTGCTTTGCCTATTAATTAAACATTTTTTTTCTACTTCTCTCCAAGGAAGTATTTTCCAGAGCCAGCTGGGGGAGGGAGCATTTGAATCTGTTTCCTAGAGCGATCCCATACAGAGATGGGATCCCAAATCCCAAATCTGCCCTAACAAGGACAAGTTGTCACTGTGCCACACAATGTATGTATACAGTATATGGAAATAAATACTATTTCTACAGTATAGAAAATCCAGAGTTCTGAAAATTAGAATTTACAGATCTCCATCCTGTTCAGTCAAAGAAGTAAGTAACTGACAAGGAAAACAATGTAATTGGCTGACATGCATGTTGCAACAGATCCAGAAGACTTCTAATATAATGACAGTATCTTTGTTTCCAACAAAACTTGTTTGGTCTGAGTGCACCTGTCTTAGTAAGTGTCCTATTTCGTCTCTACAGAAGAAGAAATAACTGTTCATTTATTTAATAACACTATTATTTGTTGTATTGTATACTAATACAAGTATTAAAACAATGTGAATCTTTTAATAACTAAGTCCACCCAGACTTCCGGTCTTACTTGTCTTCAGACTCTTGATAGCTTTTTCATTTCTCTTTTGGGCGATGGCTTGGAATATATCTAGACTTAAAATATTATATGTATAACTTGCATAAATTATTTTAAAAGGCTACTCTAAAAAGTATTTTGAACTATTTATGAATTTAAACTAGGTTTATAGATATTTTTTAAGAGCACTCACACAGAACATGTAGAGTTACAAATACTGAAAAGCAGAAAGGAAAACAAAGGAGAAAATCCAACCAAGAGAATTCAAAAGACTGAAATGACATTTTATTTGAAATAGAATGGAATGGAAAAAGCAAAAACCCGAGGTTCCTGCCTTTTCTAGCTTCAATATTAGTTACGAGTAAGTAAACATGGACTAGAACAGTGTGCAGGTCTGGGCAAAAATTAAGAACAATGCTGAGACACCCAGAAGACAACCAAGCACATAGAGGGGCTGGAAGGTCTTTCGTGCAATGAGTGGTGGGGTTTGGAAAGAGGGAGGCTGAGGGGCAACATCACTGCTGTGTTCATATGCTAGAGGACGGGAACTGGTGAAGGAGGAGCTGAGCTCTTCTCCCTGCAATTCAGCAACACGGTGTGTGGGAACGGTTCAAAGCTGCAACAGGGGTGTTCTGACTGGACATTAGGAAGCTTTTATTTTTTCTGAGAGGGTGGTCAACCCTGGTACAGGCGTTCTAGAGAGGTGGTTGATACCCTGAGCCTGTTGGTGCCTTAAAAAGAGGCATCTGGACAATGTCTGTGAGGTTAAACCTCTGGTACTTTGGGCACCAACTTCGTCAGGTTATCTTCTAAAATGGGCGAAGCAGCTAATAGTTGCTAAAAAGTTGCTTATTACAGAAGCACATCAGTCTCGAAAGGCACAGTCACAGACATTAAAGTCCATGCTACCATGCTAAGTTTTACATAGTCCAGGTATAAAGTCCCAGGTAGAAGCAGAAGCTGCTCCCAGAGGTCCTGATGGGGTTGAAATTGCTGTGGCAGCTCCTATCTCCTTCTTGGGAGAGCAAGCAAAGCAAAGCAGAAGCAAAATAGATAAGCAATGGCAAAAGCACCAGGTCTCCCCAGTACATGCTCTTATATAGAATCTTCCCAACAAGCTAAGATGCAAACTCAGACCACCACCCCTTAACCTATTAGAATTCTAGTTCTTTATATGCCAGGTTATGTATAAACTGCACATATAGTCTATCTTGTTCTCTCTGAAAAATGCAAGCAATGTTCTTACTATAGCTCTATTATGTCTAAAACTACGTTCCTGGAGCCTCTCCTGAAAACACTAACATGTTTTTCAACCTTCACTAGAACTTGTACTTCTACTCTGGCATCTAAACCTTTCACCTACTAAAGGCATTAGAGCTCATACTAAAACTTACTTACTGACTTACTTATCCTATAACTTAAACTTACACTAAAGCTTACACTTAAACTTCTACTTTATGTGTGAGTGGCTTAATACATTTCAATCCATCCAAAGGCTTTAATTCAATTCCTGCACTCTGATTTCTCTCTGAAGAATTCAGAGAGACTCCTGGCTCACTGACTCCAACAACATCTTTCATAATGGGGTTAAAATTTGGTCGGCCCTAAAGTGTGATGATCATTGCAGGTCCTTCCAACTGTTCTATTCTATTCTATTCTATTCTATTCTATTCTATTCTATTCTATTCTATTCTATTCTATTCTATTCTATTCTATTCTATTCTATTCTATTCTATTCTATTCTATTCTATTCTCCATTCCCATTCCATTCCATTCCATTCCATTCCATTCCATTCCATTCCATTCCATTCCATTCCATTCCATTCCATTCCATTCCATTCTCTTATTAATTGCCATATATCTTAACCTCAACATAGGCTAACCATTCAATCCAAAAGCAATAATGCTAAACAAGGATCATAGGAACATACAGTTACTAGGATGGAAACGGCCTCAGGAGGGCTGTGGTTCAATATCAGAGTGGCTCAAATCAGGGTCATCTGTGGGACGAAACCATGTCACTTAATCCAGATTGCGCTTGACAGCATTGAAGGATGGAGTCTGCACCAACTCTGTGAGTAACCAGGTCCACTCATAGACACGCCTTCACCACTTCTCTTGCTCCTTAACAATTTGCAGCTTAATTATGATAAACTTATGTTCTATTAAAAGACCTTCAGCAACATTGGCAAGTACCTTCTGTTGCCTCTTCCTATACATGTGCACACAAGTGCAGATTTTGTTAATGACTTGTCCAAAACTTCACTTCCTTTTCCCAGTAACTTTTAGATCTTATGGTGTAGGACAGTGTGTCTTTTCAAGCTGAATAGTTCTTTTTGTCATCTTCCAGATGTTCTGGATCAGAGCTGGTATTACCTGAAGATTTGCAATATGAAAGAAGCTCTAAACTCACCACTATTTTCATATTCTTTCCTGTGCTTTTGTCCATCAGACAAAATTCACCTTATTTAAATAGCTGTTATTTCAGCTGAAATCAGCTTAATTAGGCAAAAAGTCAATTTGGCCCAATAAATAAATCAAAGGATGCTTTTCACACTTATTAAACGTTTTTTAAAATTGTTATATAAAAAATTAAGATGGCATTTTAATAAATGATGTGGTTAAGAAATTTTGTTTAGGTTTTAAGTAAATTTTCGCTGTATTCACTGGTCTGCTAAATTTTTACCTTTGCCAAAAAGTCCTTTAAGAAATTACTAAACTTTTGAATTTGGATGACAAAAGTTGCAAGTTATATTGCACTAATAATATTTCTTTCTTTGTCTTTCAAAATAAAAATATTCATTCCCCTCCCTGTCCCCCAATATAACATTATTCTGCCCCATGAGCCATACCCTTCTCACAGCTGCTTTTTACTTCCCTTTCCCCTCTCAAATTAGCACCTTGTTTTTTATCATGAATGTAGTTCTATATTTCCAGCAAAAATCAGATTTTCAAAATAATGGTGAGAGTCCTTCAAAAGGGAAAGTGAGTATTTGATAAAAATGTTTGTCTCATAAGGCTTTGGAATTAAATCCATGTACAAAGAGCCAAAGAATCACAATAAGCAAATAATTTATAAATTGCTCAGCTTTCAGCTGTTGAATTTATTAACTTCTCTAATATTCAAAACACCATAGCAGTTTCCAATGTACAAACATGGAATACAGGAATAGCAAGAAAAATAAACCTCTTGATAAAATCACTCTAGGGATAATAAATCAGGAAGAGCTTGAAGAGAAGAACAGAAATTGAGCTGTTTTCTGTGCATTTTACTTTTAATATTGTGTTTACTCACAAATTGCTGTGTATCGTAATTCTAATTGACTGTCATTGATGTGGTAAGCTACTGATGAGCACAGACACTCTAAGATGTTGGTATTTCATGTTCTTGCCAGGATTCTCCAAGAATGGCTTATAATGGTCTCTTTCCCTCTGTTTTGCAGTAGAACTAAAAAGTGTTAATCAGACTTTACATGGGAAAACAAAGCCCAAGTTTTCTAAAATATCTTCATTTTCCATGTAAAATCTTGGATGCCTTGATAAACATTACAAAAAAGCAATGAAATACAGTACTTTATCTTGGGAAAATCTGAACAGCATAATTGCATTGAAAATGCAAAATTTTGAAAATTATGGGCATTTAAGAAACTGTAGGTTCATTTTCAAATATTTGGTTTGGAATTTGAATACTAGCTTTAGAAGAAGTCTTCAGTATCTGCCTTTCTTTTGGTGCCTAGAAATTTAAAAGTTTTGCACCATGTTAATTCTGTCAGTGTGATAAACGTTAATAAATTTTACAGCTAATTAAATACTAAAATGTATGGAGAGAGGAGGGCAAGAGATGATGGGACAGGACTGCTAATCTGTAAAATATGTTTTCTTGCAAGCAGTTATACAGTCAGAATACATTAAAATCACCCCGAAGCACCTGTTGTCTCCAAAGTCAATCACTACTGCTGCCTGCCCTCTCCTCCTTGGAACTCCATTTCAGAGTCTGACTGAAAACTCAGCTGACAACAAGAGCAGGAAGTTGTCAGGAGGAAATTTGATGGGGGAAAGTTGTGATATACTAACTCACAAGATCTTACCTCATTGATACCTCAGGACAACATAGGAAGATGGGATTTCCCATTCAGGCCAGTATTGCAGGTGTCAACATGAACCAAAGGAGTCTGTGTACTGTAAGCAACATGGATGGGGCATCATAATGCCCCTGAATTACATTCCAGGTTCCATTTCTGCTACTTGACCAGATACATTCCCCATGTTCTGTTCTAAATTTACTAATTTCTTAGAGATTTTTGAGATCTTGCAAACCCTATGCCTCTTAAGAACTTGCAGAGCCTGTAATTAAGATTCTTTATAAAAATCCTGGGTTTCATTCCTCTGTTGTTTGTTCTAGCTTACAACTTCCAAGAAACAAAAATTCCAGGACCATTTGGGTGCACAGTGTCTAGTCTGGGTGCATATGGAATGCCTACATCGTTCAGTGCAATTCAAGACAAAAGCACCCGCAACTTTCTTGGCAGGACCATTGGGACTAGAGGGAGAACAGAACATGGCCTTTGTATGGGGGTCATGTACACGGCCTTCCCAACCAGAGTAATAAACTCCAGCTGTGTGTTTAAATTAGTCTTTGAAAATTCAGTTTCAGAAACAAAACCTAACTTATGCCCACCCCCAGATGTTTAAGAGCTGTGTGGTAGAGCTCATAACTATTACTAAGAAGAAACACAGGACGACGACATTACACTTTTTCTTCCTCTTCCCTTTTATTTTACTTACAAAACCCAAGTTAAGCAATTGCCTGTAAGATTTGCTGCACTTAAGAGCATTTTTGCTTACGCAGCAAAATGCAATAGGGAAATTATCTGATTGGTTATTTGCAAAACCCATAACTAAAGGTTTGTTATCTAGTCAGCGTTTAAACTTTGCAGGCTGTGTGGAAATATTACAGAAGTAGGCGGTATTCCCGTGACGAGAAAGTCACCAACAGATACTGACAGCTTCACACTACGGAAAACGGCAGGCCGCACCAACGCTAACTAACCCCGGCGGAAGACAGCGAGAACCAGACCGGGGAGGGAGGCGGGGCTCGGGACAGCCTGGGTGCACGGCACGGAGCCGCCGCCGCGCTCCGCCCTTAGCCCAGCGCCTGGCGGGCCTGGAGAACTGCAGCGCCCCGCACGCTGCCCCGGGCAGCCGCTGCTGCGCGGGCCCTGCCGCGCTGGGTCGCAGGTAGGAGCGGGCAGCGACTGAGCCTTGGCCCCACGGCCTCTAGCCCTGCCCTCGGCTCCCGGAGCTGGATGGGCCCAGGGAGGTTTGGGCAGCTGTACGGTTTGGGCGGGGGAGGAAGCCCGGGGAGCTGCATGGTGCTGCCCGCGGCGGTGGGCCCCGCGGGCTGAGGGGACGGGTGGGCCGTGCCAGGTGGCGTGGTGCGAGCGGCGGCCCTTGCAGGCTCCGGAGCCCGCCCTGCGGCCCTGAGTGCGGCGGGGCTAAGCCGGTCGGGAGGAGCAAGGCAGGAGCTGCCCGGGCTGGAGAGCAGGATGCTTCTGGTGGTCACCCTGTGGGCAGGGAAGCCGGGTAGTTGCCCTGCGGGGTCTGCAGCCTTCGCTCAGGCTGCTCCTGTGCGCTCTCTGTTCCACTGGATGGGTGACAGTGTAAGTGGTGGAAAAGCCCTGAACTTACCCGTTTGTACCTGTATCTAGTATTAGTGTATATATGTATTTAGTATGCATAACTGGCTCCTCAATTGCAGTTTAAAGCCTCTGGCAGCCCCATATTCTCAGGCAAGTGATAAACATGAATATTACCTTATTATTGATTCTGACAGTAACAACGTGCACTAGTGCACAACCTTCTGTGGGTAACTATATTTCTTTGTAATAAATTTTGCTTAGTGAAGAGTAGACATCAGCTTAGAGTTTTGTCTTAATGTTTACTCTATGGCCTGTGAAGCTCACTGAGTTCCTGTGTGCATTCAGAAGTGCATTAAAGTGTTTCTTTACAGTATGAAACTTGATGAGCTGCTTAGGTTCATTAGCAGGCATGTTTTTCCAGTTCTGTCTCTGCACATTTACTGGAAGAGTGTCTTTGAGCATCTACGGGCCTGTTTTGAGTGGCCTGCAGAATGTAGGAAAACAACTTCAGATCTTAATTCTCTGTATATATTACTTTCATGCTGTTTTATATAGGGATTTTGCCTAGCATTACAAAAAAAAATAGAAAATGATGAACACTAACAAAAGTCTTCTTATTGAGCATTTCTTTGTCACTGCGTTTTCTAGAGTAGGTCAGGATGTCATACTTGCGTGCAGAAATGAATCAATATCAGAAAGCTGGTCCTCCCACTGCTCTCTTGCTGTTGGTATATTTTGAACCATATTCCAGCAATACCGGGTGTGTTTGCTTCAGTTGTGTTTTTATTTCCCCCTTGAGTAAGAGCATTTGTTAGAATAATGAGTATAGAGGAGGGTTGTTCTCACACTGGTTTTGAAGCAGAGGGAAATGAGGCAGTGGCAGTGCAATCACTGAAATTAAGCTCTTGCTCGAGTACTGACATTATAGTGTGGCTTTCTGTATAGTGTCTTCTTTGGTCAGCCTTATCCTGCTGGCTTGGCCACCAGGCACATGTAATCATATGCAAATATTGTATGATATGGCAAAGTCAAATGGATCAGAACTGAGTGTCCTGGGAGGAAGATTTCTGTTCACACTAGTTATAAGTTTAATAGAAATTTACTGTAAGTGCATGTACTAGTGGGCTTTTATTGATTGTTACTCCATACTTGAATTACATTTGTTTTTGAGCAGCATGTAAGTAAGGGAAGGAGAATTTGAGAAGCAGGGAAACAACAAAACTTTAAAGATTTTATGTACATTACTCTAGTGAGCTTGAGAAAGTGACCTATATCAATGTGAATGGCATAATGTGAAACTGATGCCGTAAGTTTTAGCTTTCATATTTTCCAGATTCTGTACTGGATTAATGTATAACTCTGAACTTTTTATAAAGTGTTAGTAAGTTCTCTTAACAGTTTAGTTAGATAAAACAATCCAGCCTGAGAACCAAGAACATTGTGGCAGCTTCAGGCCCAAGAAGTATAAACAACAGCAAATTGAGGAGAGCAGTCTGGGGGGATGGGACTTCATAACCTGAAGCTGTAATTGGCCAATTAACTCCAATATGTAAATGGACCAAAACTTATAAAAGTGTGGAAACTTGAGACTGGGTGTCCATCTTAGGTGTATCCTCAGCTGTACTCTTGCACTACCCAAGGTGTATCCTTTGAAGGCCTTTTAATAAATACCTACTTTATTCCCTTAACACTGTCTAACCTGGGTTCCAGGTAGCCTCTCTAGGCGTCAAAACCTTTCTACCAAATATCTAAATACCTGCTGCAGATTTTAGAAAGTTAGGACAAAGAAATAGTTACTTGAAGTGCTTCCGTTAAAAAAACTGAAAAAAACTGAATTGCATTGATTAAACATATTTTTCATAATATCCTTGAGTAGGTCTCTTTTTAAAGTTTCTTTCTTTGAATAGCTGTTCCTAGTCAGAGGCTGAATATTGCATGGTTTAGGCTGATCATTTCAAAATAATGTCACCAGAGCTGCACCGACTTGGCAATATAGAATACTACCCAGTCTAAATTTCTTTTCTAATGCAAAAACAGAGGAGACCCATAGTCCCGTTAGAAATTTGGTTTTTATAGAAAATAAATCAGTATATATCTGGTGAAAACTGGAATACTTTAAGCACTCTCCTTTTGTTTATTCGTTTTTGTCTCTTATTTTTAAAAGGCAGTTTAGTTTTTTGTTGACAAGCCAGATTGTTTGATGTCTTCCTAAGTAGGCTAACCTGAAAATAAGAACTTTGAAAATAAAACTTAGATTTTAGTTGATGAAAAGATGGAAGATCAAAAATACAGAGAAATAAAAATGAAATAATAAGGGAAATACTGTTTTTGTTACTAATCCAGTAAAGAATAAAAATTATTTGTGTTACAGTATGCATCAGCTTCTTTGCGTGTATCTCACTGTTTCATTTTTTAAAGAGTCAGCATAGTAAACTACCACCTTTGTGCTGGCCAGGAGCATAGTTTTACTGACTTAGTGAAGGGGAAGTGCTTGTTTGTGATTCAATCCAGCAAGGGAGTTGCATTGTCCATGTGGAAGACTCTAAATATTTCAGAGAAGTTATTGTCTGTTAAACACTTCTGTCTAGTATTGCTTGGCAGAGAAATGTTAAATTGCTTTCTTTTCCACCATTTTCTTTCACTTCTGCTTGCTAAGTCTGCTCATACTAAATTCATTAGTCTGGTCAAACTGTTGACATTCCATCTGTCTCTTTTCTGTGTAAATGGTATGCTCTGTCGTGAATCTGGTCTGAGCTAGCCACTTGTGTTGCATGTAATTTCTCAGTAGAGCACTAATGACCATCTTCAGTTTTAAAAGGTTTTTTTCTGGATCGTAAAAGTTTTCTGTTTAAAACTGTGCAAATGTCAAGAATTAAAAAACTGATTACTGCTACTTGAACTAGGAGCATACTGGTTGTTATGAATAAATCCTTCAGAGAAAGTTTTACCCTGCTTCCTGCTCCTGTCTGCGCAGGACGGCAGCCGATCCCGATCCCGCTCCCCTTCCTGTCCCTAATGCCAATCCTGACCCCATTCTTGTTCCCGCGGGAGGGAGGGGGATGCTGCCTGTGACTTCAGCTCCCACTGGGATTCCGGGCAGGGCAAGTGGTTTCACGGGGACATTCCCCAGAGAAAGTTTTACAGCGGTTAAAGTTGTATGTTTTCATAAATGTTTCCAGTTGTCTGTAATGTTAATGGTTAATTCTTAAGTTCTTGGCCTCACCCTGTTTTTGGCCCCAATTGTCTTTTCCCATACCCCTTTCCCCTCGCCTCAGGTTAATGCCCTCATTGCCTCCCTGAAATGGCGCCTGTGACAGAGGAGGAGAAGTGACGTAAGTGGAGTACATGCAAATGAAAGACGCAGAGAATGCTGGGACACCATTCAGAGCTGAAACCCCTAAAATAATGAGCCCAAATAACATTTTAAGACTGAAAACAGCATTCCACAGCTGGGAAAAACAACGCAGAAGGCAAGGTCACCATCCAGAGCTGCACCGTGACCTTAATCACACCCTAACATCAGGATCTCCCCTTACAATAATGAGCCACTTCAGTCTTTCTAGGGACCCTGGAGGATGGAAGACCCAGCTCTGCTTGTGAAGACAGAATTGACCTACTTCTCCCTGTTTCTGGAGCAGCAGCGGTGTGCACAGCTGTTCGGGTTCCCTGCCCAGAGCTGATCTCTAAAAAAGCCTTAAAAAGGAGCAGGTCTCCTGGCCCATTTATTTCATTGATAGAAATTGATGTAATCATCTTTTCAAAAAGAGCATCTTGTAAATTCTAGTTTTATGTAAGCCATGTGGTATTTATTGCCTGGTATATTGGGTATCTGAATGGCTTAATATTTTACCTGTTGAACTCCCCCCTTCCCCTCAGTAATACAGATGCACACTTTACTAGTTGTTTTGTCAGCTGTTTTACATTGCATTCTGAAGTTGCTACACTGGCTTTATTAATTCAGTAATATCAATTCATGTTTTCTTAAGGCCTGCAGGATTATAGTGTATGTCTTACACATAATTTCATATTCTTGCATCTAATTTTGAGAAAGTAAATCTGCTACTCGTAGTTGCTACTCCATCTGAATGTTTTCTTATGTGGTGCAACCATTTCATATTGCCCCCATTCTCTTTAGCTTAGAGGAGTATCATATTTTTTGTCAGGAACAACAAACATTTTTTATTTCCTTCAGACTGCAAGGGGAATGATTTAGACCTTATTTTTTTACTCCTCACAAAGAGGCAATTAAAATAATTAAAAGTGCCCTGGCTTCACTTGTGCTGGGTGATTTCACTTACTCCTGATGTTTAACAGACAAAACATTTTGTCTTTTAAGTGCATTGTATATATCAAGTAATGGCAGCATAAAGAAGGAAAAGTATCAAAATTGGCTTGATATCTCAATGCAGTATGTTTGATTCTTACTGTTGGTATCACCACTGCCATTCCCATCCTGCTTTTCTGGTTGCAATTACTATAATTTTATCAATGTGTCATATCCTAGTGATTCTGAAGTAATTTTATTGCCTGTAGGCTTGGCATCTAACAGGAAGAATCAGTTCTTAAGAAGAAAACATTTACTGAATGGACAAAAATTTAATGCTTATCAAGAAGAAAAAGGCGTGTTGTCAAATCAGTTCAGATTCTAGCTGAGTAGAAAAGTAGCAATAGAAATGCCAAATTACAGAGAACCAGTTATTTTGTGAAGACTAACTTACAGTGGTTTGGACTTTCTGCAAAGCATAGGAATGTGGGAATTGAACCAACTGTGATAGAGAACATAAACCTGAGACCCTCGGAGGCTGAGCATGCAGAGATGCTAATTAGCTCATTCCGAAGTAAATCTTATTCCTAGCCCTGATTCTCTGTTGGTGACATATAAGGTCATGTCCCTGTCCTGTGTTCTGGGTTGGGCCTCTCCCCTCAGATATACCCCTGTGTATTGTGAACCTGACCTCTCCCCCACAGCTTTGTTTGCTGCCTGCTCTTGAACAGCATTGCTTTTGGATGCTGCCTTCTTGCATGGATTAAGGATATCTCTGGCACACGACTGTACCTGTCCCATGTATTTTATTAGCCATACTGTAACCCAGTTAAGCTGATGAGGTTCTCGCAAGGGGAAAACCCCTCACATGTGGCACCCCTGAACAGGGACTTCTCATATCAAGAGGGACCTGCAGGGTTTTTCAGGTTAGCTGGATTATAGCAAACTGAAATAGGAACTCTCTGCTGTGGAAATCAATGGGCCTGATGCACTGAGCAACCGTCAGAGCCAGTCATCTTGGAATCCCTGTGGGAAAAGCAGGTGAGCGGAGGGAAGAGGAAAGACCCTGTCGCTCCTCCCTTTAGCCAGGTGGGTTCTCCTGCCTGAATCCCCCAGTTTTTCTGGGTCCAAAATGGGACAAAGACTTTCCACCTTAGAGCAGGATGTATATGGACAATTACAAAAACTTCTAGCAGACCATGGGAAAGAGGTGAAAAAACGGGAACTGAAAATCTTAATGAGATGGGTATTGCGGCATTTCAGTATAAGAGTATCAAGGAAAACGACTCTTTCTTTTTCTTTAAATACTGAGTAATCAAAGTTTGTGTTTAGTAAGTTACATTTCTTTCTGCAGAAAGATAGGAAGTAATACGTGTAACAGAAGAAATAACACTTTACTGGGGAGAAAAAAACCAAAAGACTTGAGTCCAGTGAGGCACACTGCAAGAAGACATTTCAACAATAAAATTATTTACAGTGCATATCTTGTAATATTAGGCCCTAGTATGTCCTGCATGTCTGTTTTTCATTTGTCCCATGTTATGAGAAGGATATGAGTGGTATCTGACTTTTGATAAAACTTTGTGGAAGTTTTGTGATACAACTTAGTGAAAGATTGAGTAATCAGAAAGCCTTTATATTTACAAAACATGGAAATTTTGATGGTTTTACACTGAAAGAACAATCCCAAGAGTATTAATGGATACTTTGAGGTCATACAGTGATTTTTAGTAGTTAATAGAGGATATATCTTCATTAATTCTCTGCTCTGTGTTTTAGACAATTTTCTCAGTAATTATCTGGATTTGGTCTGGTTGAATTCTTTTCTGAAGGCCATTCTAGTAGGTATTGATCAGATGAATTCTCTTGGTAACTGCTATTTTCAGTCACTTTGCTTTTTTTTTTTTTAATATGTGGATCAGCAGCAAAGGATATGCCATCTTGTTGTTAGTCTCCTTGCTTAGATTCAATAATAATACTTAATTATAAGTTGCCTTGAATTGGCATCACTTTGTTGTCATTCTGTTTGAGAGCCAAGAAGACAAGCCATGATCTGAAGAAGTAATCTTTTTGAACAGAAATATTGTTTTTCCAGTGTTATAACTGATGTTGGGAATTACTGATGAGCTTGTAAGCAGCACTGAACATAACAGAAGTTATAAATGCTTTATAACCATAGAAATGTCCTAAAAATACTGTAGAAAAGTTTTAAATATCCATTTATATATAGATACTCACTGTGAATCTCAAATTATTTTCTATTTACTTTCATAGGAGTCTTTTTAATAATGTCTTTATGTATTTTCAGGTTTTTTTCCCAGATAAGGATACAAATAATTTTGAAGCCATATGGCAGCTTGAATAGCTGGCATTAAAATTCTTGGGAAAGAAGAGCTGAACATACATGCTGAGTTGTGGTGGTTTGTTTATGGAACTGTCCTGTCATTCCTGTCACCAGCTAGCAGTGCTATTTCCCTTGAGGTTTTCATGTTCGTGGCACTAGCTTCTGATGCTGCTGTTGCTTTCAAATGGCTGACAGATTTCTTGCTTTTAATACTGTTCTTCATACTGCAGCACAGAATGGGATTCTGCAGTTTCAGAACCTAAAGTACTGGGATGGACCATGCTGGCTTGAAGACTTTCTGCTCTGATTTTCCTTTGTACTGGTTTACAGTGAGGGTAATTACTATGCAGTGAATTGCTGAATTCTTCCCTTCTGCATGGTTACTTTTCCAAGTTGATTGCTCTTGGTTACCAGAGCATAGATCCATGTTTCAAATCAAAGTAAATTAATTTTAAAAGTTGTGTTCTGAGAAGAGTCTTACAGATTTTAAACTCCTAAAGTGCATAAAGATATTTCTTCCTCCTTCCTCTTCTTTAGGGCTCACACTTCTGTGCCAAGTGATTTGTTTGTTCTGGGCTTGTTTGACTTTTTTTCGTTGTGTTTTTTGTTTTTTTGGGGTTTTGTTGTGTCCTTTTTTTTTTTTTTGGTTGGTTGGTTGGTTTGTTTGTTTTGTTGGTTTTGCTGTTTATATATGAGTAGGTAATGTGGTTAATTTCCAACCTTGCAGTACATCCATTTTATTTATACATTTTCTAGCATCATTTCAGTTTCTTTTAACATAACAAATTGAGTCTGGAAGCTTCCAGGAGAGATTTCCAAACTGCAGAGTAAAACTTGGGGATTAAGAGCACAAGCAGATACTTAGGTTTCTTGCCTAAAGTCACAGGGTAGCTGAAAGTTGTAATGCAGAATTTCTGTGTGCTTGTGCCTCCAGTAATCATGGTTCCTGGTGGTACATAATTTCAACTTCAGAAATTGTTATTAATACCTTTGTCTCAGCACCTGAAGCTTGATCAAATTTACTGTTTCACTGCTTGATATGGTGTTAAAATAGGAAACAACTGTTGCTGCTGCTGCTGCTGAAATTGATAATTGACTCCATAAATAGATAATGAATTCAGTTAAATATAATGGGAAGCATTATTTACTTGTGTGGACTTTCTGTGGTGAAAACTTTTGGTCTCTGCTTTGCTTCAGTATTTAAATTCTTTATTTAACTGTTTTACCTGTATTGCCTGATTCACAGAATTGTTAGGGTTGGAAAGAATTTCTGGAGATCATTTAGTTCAACCCCAGATCATCTAATCCAACCCCAAAATGCTTAATAATGCCCTGGATGAAGTATTGTCTGCAAAAGTTATGGTACACAAAACTGGTAGTGAAAAATCCTAAGTGCACCGTGACTGTGAGAATATGAGACCGTAGGAAACATTAAAAATTATCTCTCCATAATAAAAATCTATTAATAGCAAATAAAATCCTCATTTGCAGAACTGTGGGCATTTTGTTTACTTCCTAGTTTATTAGCATAGAGAGCAGGAGGTTTGACTGGGGACTAAGCAGGGAAGGAGAGGTAGGAACATCACACCCCAGTCACTTAAATCAGGGTTAAAGCAAGAATCTTCTGGTCTGGGTAGACACAAAGGAGAAATACCAACCAGATATCCTGAAGGGGTAAAAAAATCACACAAAAGTTTACTAGTGAACTATAGAAGATGAGTAACTTTGTCAAATGATTTAATACAACATGAAACATCACAGCTCAGATATAGTCCACTAAACATAGAAAACCTTTAAACCCATTTGATGTTATCTTCTGCAAAAGGAAAATTAGAAGAAGAAAGGGAGAAAGACAGGAAAGATGCAGAAAAACAGACATAGCTACCAACTCCAGGGTTCCAGTCATGTAAAGCTCCAAGATGAAGGTAGGATTAAAGAACAATATACTTGCCTCATGGTCCACCTTCTTAAAGATCCTTTCCCCCTCGTGGGACTTTAGATTGCTTGGCCTTTTAGGGGCTGGGGCAGGGCCCCACCAGAGCAAGGCCTGACCCACCCACTACCAGACATTCCAAGCCCCTAAGATGTCTTGAAACAGTTTCCCAGCCTATGACAGAATATTATTTGAACTGCTCCTTCCCAGTCCCTTAACAGAAACAAGATAATCTTACATTTTGCATAAGGCTAGTAATTTCTTTTGCAATACTTGCACACAACTCCCTTTCTTATATTAAAACAAATTAATGGAAATTTGTCTGAATGGGATTTTGGGGAGTGTCTAATTGCAGAAGATGGAATGAAGTATTTCCTTGTTTGTTGAGTCATTGCTACTTGGCCTGTGATGTTCTAAGCCTCAAAAAGGCAGGAAGTACTAGCTTCAAAAGTTTGAAATTCTTGGAAGCGTGATTTAAGTTAGACTTATTTGTGGAATATTACTAAGCTTTTGAATGCAGTTTATAGTCACATATCATGAATTTCAGAATTGTTTCTGCTTAACACTTAGATGCTAACTTCCTTTAAGTCTTGTTGCCTTTAAATGTGACATAGTTATGCTGAATTTTTTTTCATGAAGTATATTGACTACAGAGCCACTAGCTACAGTTTAGAGCAAAGGAGAGTCTGACAATGAAGAAAGCATGGATTTGGAAACAAATGTGACCTTTCTGTTTTATGAAGTAGCTGTGTCACTGAAACAGTTCAGGTGACACTGAAAATAGAAATGAAAAAAGGACTTTGTGGTGTTCTGGCATCTACTAGGGTATACTTGCTGTGATGGTGACCATATCTTTCCATGTTAGATGTGGTAATAGCTTGTAGTGAGCACTTGTGTCTTTAAAGGCACCAAATAATGTGTATGGAATAGTGAGGGAAGGGTAAAGTAGTCTGTTTCCAAGAGAAATAGGAAAAAAACAAATAAATATTGCTTATTCTTAAGATGCTTATAAGAATCTAGTGCTATATTCTTTAAACACAGTATACTCTTTTAGAAATACATTAGTATCCTATTAGAATAAAAGAGTATGTGTTTGATTAATTGTGAATAAAAGATGATAGGTGAATTTTCTTGGGGTGTGTGAGGATTGCTGGTGACCTAATCAGACAGGTGTGGAACAGCTAGGATGCTATTATTTGAATTTAAAGCAAGCTGCACATCTGGAAGATAGAAGCATTGCAGTATAATCAGATCATATTTAGTCCATGGTGATATCTGAATGAGGTGGTACCTTTTAGGCGCTTTTTTTGAAAACTTTGTTTACTAAGAAAATTGTCAGTAGACAAATTACACAGGAAAGAGGGAGGAAGGTGCTGTGTATCTGCTAATGGATGTAGATGCTCCAATGGGTGAGGGACTGCAGGGAATCAAATGCACCAAAAGGCTGAAAAAATGATCCAGAGAGGTGCTCCGTTTTTGTGTATGATAATACTCAAGTATGTTTTTAGCTATTCAGAATTACCAGTATCTTTATGGTACCTTTTTTTTAAAAAACCCATCCAAGATAATTTTGAAAGGCAGATAGTGGTGATAGTTATGTGACACCATGCAGAGCTAAGATCAGGCTGAATAGGGAAATACTGGTTATGACTTCTGGGTGATACAGAATTCCATTTCTGTGGTCTTCTCTCAGCACCTTGTGTTGCATTTTCTTATGAAACTCTGTTTTATTTTTAGGATCAAAGCTTTGTATTTAAAATGGAAGTTGATGTGAACGGAGAGTCCAGAACTGCCCTTTCTGCCCTGCCTGTGCCTCTTGCAGAGGTGAGTTCTGCAGCCAGGATGGAAGCAGAAAAGCCACGCTGTTCCAGCACCCCATGCTCACCATTGCGGCGAACAGTTGTGGGATATCAGATCCTTCACATGGATTCTAACTACCTGGTTGGCTTCACAACTGGAGAGGAGCTGCTAAAATTAGCCCATAAGTGTACGGGAAGTGAAGAGAACAAAGGAGAATCTGGTCCTAACTTGGGCTCCAAACATCTTGATTCAGGACTGCCACGTTCTTCACGTTTGTACAAAACTAGAAGTAGGTACTACCAGCCGTATGAGATCCCAGCAGTAAATGGAAGGAGGAGGAGACGGATGCCCAGCTCAGGGGATAAATACAATAAAGCTTTACCATATGAACCTTATAAGGCACTTCATGGTCTCCTGCCTCTCTGCCTTTTGAAAGGTAAAAGGGCTCATTCAAAATCCCTGGACTACCTCAATTTAGACAAAATGAGCATTAAGGAACCTGCTGACACAGAAGTGCTACAATACCAGCTCCAGCACCTTACTCTTAGAGGGGATCGTAAGTTTGCAAAGAATAGCACATGAGCTGTCATTTCAAATTTAGAAATAATGTCTGATCTTTCCTCTGTTGCTGCAAAAATCCATTGTTTTACTATGTACATGACTGTCCACATTGTAGGTGGTTTTGTCAGCTCAGTGTTATCAGGAAGTAATTTATTTGAATACAGTCTTGGCAGTGCAGTGTTCTACAAATACTTGGAGAGAGAAATCTTTCCTGATCAAGCAGCTTCTGAGACAGATTTGACTGCAACTAGTAGATATTTCTTCATACACATTTTAATGAAAAAAAGCTTTTGATTTTGGTTTTTTTTTTCTGTACTACTTCATGTACTATTTACAGTAATTCAGCACTGACAAATTAATGATGTCTGCTTGGTTGCTAATTTTGGCATGATGTTAGAAACTGCTCTTGGATAAGTACTCAAGGAGGTTTTCTGGGTTTACTTTTTGTTTCTGTAGTAAAATATATGGGTTTTTCTTACATCATGAACTAGAAATTGAGCTTGATTGGATGAATCACTTGCTATTTAAACAGTCTAATTCAAATTGAAAATGGGCTTGTACTGGTGATGTGGGTGACATTTGTTTGTAAAAGAAACCTTTGCTACTTGAATCCTGTTAAATTATTTTTTTAGTTTCTGCATGGAAGTAATTGCTTTGTCCTTTTTATTCTATAAAACATGTTCAGAATAAATATTTAAATTATTTAAAGCAAATCTTACAGGAAGTGAAGATTTTTGGTTGTTGGGGTTTTTTTTGGTTTTTTTTTAGTAGATTTTGTTTTTATATTGTCTTGAGACAGAAACTGGAATGTCTGTACTAGTATGTTGGTAATGTTTTTGATTTTAATTTGTGATTTTAATTTCATCTGTAGTTGCAGAAGTTGTCAACTTCAGCATAGCTTTGGAAATTCTGTTGACTTAAAGCACTAAACATGAGTTCTGGAGGGCAGATTTTTTGTTGACAGGAATGCAGTAAAATATTTCTTGTCAGCATTGAAGAGCTGATTTTGAAATTTTTAGCAGAAAAATGCATTGGATTACTTTTGTTACCGAAATTCTATCCAAGCATGACATCAAATGCAGTTTTGACAGCTGTATTCCTACATGTGTTTAAAACATTTTTGGTAACTTTAGTTTAAAAATTAAAGTAGTTTTTATACTGTCTTTTTTTTTTAGGTGAAGTCTTTTACTGAAGCAGTACATAACTTGATTTTGCCTGATGACCTCTGCAGAAGTTAAAAATAATTTCATATTGCTTTGAAATATAAGTTATTTGATCAGTTGTTTCTGATAGAGTTGATTTTTTTTGTTTATTTGTTTAGCACTCAGAATTACTATAAAGCACTAGTTAGTGCATGTGCTCTGGAAAATGTGTTCTTACTCTGTCACTCCACAGTTTAAATGAAGGCAGCCCACTAGTGAGCATTTTGTGCTTTGGTTATTTTTTTTAGGTTTATTAGAAAATACAAAAAAAAAGAGTGTATTTTTCAAAGTTAACTACATTGGTATAAATTTAATGTCTTGAAAGGAAAGTCTTCCTATATAGTCTTTATTTTGAAAAACAGAATATGGTCAGATGCCAAAGAGATAGGGGATTTGTTTATGGAATAAGCACTATTGTTAATTTAAATATCAAATTAAATTGTATTTCTGGCTGAAAAATAAAAAGGGTATTATAAGCAGCTGTTGTGGATTAATTTGCTGTGCAGGAGAAAAAGAAGACGTTTTAAAAAATGCAACTTTACACCAGGGAACATTTAAAAACAACTCAGGGTCCTGGATTTCTGCGAAGTAAATGCTTAGTTCTTTTCCTTTATTTCGGGAAAAGGGTAATGCATTTACCTTATGTCCATGTTTCTGATGTCCAGTGCTGTAATTGTATGGCTACACTAGGAGACTGCTTAATGGCTGTTTAGCTGAGTTCAGACATAGAAAATGTGTTGGTATTTTATCTTTGGTGATTTGTCAATGTGCTCAGACACGGTCATGGTGATTGCTTAACTCACACACACTTGCAACCCTCATAACATGGGAAATACTATTTACACTACCTGTAATACAGACTAAACAAGGAATTGTTAATAGATAACTTAGTTTTTTTCTAAGTTTCAATGGTACCAAAGAATCAGAAACAAATTTTCCAACATAATCAGTATTTAAAAGTTCTATAGTGTGGTCTGATTGAAGCCAGTTATTAAGTTTCACCATAAAAGAATTATGTGCTAAAAAGAAAACAGTTGGAAGAGATAATCCTTATTGATAATATAGGCATCAAAAACTAGAAAAAATGCTTTGAATAAGACTAATTTTATGGTGAAGCTACAGTACAGAAGTGTAAATAAGTTGTTAAGCTGTTTCAGGAAAAATGTAGATTTAAACTGAAAAATGTAGATTTATTACAATGCTAATAGCTTTAAAGACAATGTCAGGCTTGGCAACCAACAGTAAAATGCACATATCTTTGCATATTGTCGGAGTCAGCAAGTGAGGACTTATTGATGATTCTGAGTTTGGCTTTTTGCATGAATGGTTTGCTGTAATCGCTTAGTTGGGACATCAGTTTCCATGATGGGTGATTACACTGTACACTGTAAGAGTGGCAGAAACACATGCCAGACAGATCCTTAGAAGAACAAGGTATTGTTAGAATTACTGATTTTTTTTTCTTGTGTCTCACTGTACATTTTTTTAGCTAGAAGGTGATGACAACTTTCCAAGCCTTTAACGCCTTCTGATTATATGGGGTTTTGCCCAGATGATTTTTTTCCCCTCTTTATTCCGTCACAAAAGGACTCAGGGAAGAACAAGCTACTTTCAGGTCTACAGGATGTGAAGGCTTCCTTTCCTTCTTGAAAGGAGCAAGGGAGCATTACCCTAATATTTAAATACCCAGTCTGTCTTACACCTTTCTTAACTTACTCTGAAGTAGTTTGGTGGTAGAGAATGACATTGATGCAAACTTACAGAGGCCACATTAGAAGAACTGGGGAAGGAGGGCTATCACTTCCAGGGGAAAAACCCAGAATCAGTTGCCTTGTGTTGAAAACAAAAGAGAAGGTAAGGAAACTAACTGACTACATTTTATCCAGTTTTAGTAGACAAGTTCTCTCACCTTGCCTATGCCTGGTATCACCTATCAAGGAATTGGCCTGGAGTAAAAAGAGGGGGAGCCTCTTTTTAAGAGGAGGAGAACCTTGCACAGTGCTTAATTTCTGTGAAAGAGAGTGAAAAGACAGGAAGAATTCACCATAATATATTTGGGGAGAGGCTGGAGAAATAAATGGGAAACCTCGGAGTAGCAGCGCAACAAGAATAGCAGTAGTATGGTTCTAGTGTCACGAAAAACCAAAGACATGGAAGGAGATGGTGTGCTGGTCTCTCTAGGAAGCAATGGAGTGTTTCTGCCTGGTTAAGGAGGCTGATATGGTATCTTAGCAAAATGCTGTGATAAGTCTGGGCTGCAGTGAAGGTGGGAAGCAAGAGCTTGAGGCTGTGTAACACTTCCATACTCATAAGCTTAGATGAAATTCAGATGAGAATGCTGAAGGAATAAAATAATAATTTTTATTGCGATTGAGCATGGCCTGAATTCAAATTCTGTGGTGTTTTATGGTAATGAGCAGGCCTACAAGGTGAATGGGTAGATGGTGCAATTTTGTATTCTGAGAAGCTGTATGAAAAAGCAAAACTTTTGTTTATTAAGTTACTTTAAATTTTTAAAAAATTAAGAAACTTTCAGGCTTCAGTATGTATTATGGTGTTAATATCAACTATGATATCTGGTAGGATTAGTGTTGCATTCCATTTTTGGCATTTTGCTAGACCATCCCTGAGCTGTTATTTTTGTGATGAGACAGAACTGCTAAAATATGCAAGAACATTGGGAGCCGTACTGACAGCCTGAACCTTATGAGAAAATGAAGCAAGCCATGATTCACTGTAGTGCTTTACATTAGCTGATTTTTCAGAAAGTTGAAAAATGTTCAAAAAAAGCATGAGGTACTAGGATGCCTTTAGAAGTCTCCTTCAGGCCAGGAATGTTGCAGCATGGTGTGAACTAAAGTCTGCAAATGGATAAAAGCAGAAGGGGAGAGAGAATATCATTGTGCACTGGAAGGTTGAGTGGTGGAACACCAACCTTTTAAGCTAAGTGGATGAAAGCAGAAAAAACAATGTATTAAATGCAAATAATTTTTTTTCTGCCTTATCTCAGTGATTTTAAGGTTTTACTGTTAATTGTGGTGAACATATTTTTAGGAAGAAAAATTGGAGAATATCCAGAATAGCTACAGCTCCAAGCAAATGACTGTATGCAAGGTTTTTACTTATCCATCTATAATAATGCTTTCCATACAATTTAAATATTTCTTTTAATGAGCCTTTCAATATTTAGCTGATTTTTTTTCAGAATTAGGCTTGGTAAAGAGATAGTTGAAAAAAAAATTGAAGTAAGAAATACCGATGGGGGTCTCAGTAAAAATGGTAGATAAACCTTCATGTAAATAGTGGCCTTCCTATTGAGATTTTATAATAACTGTGAAGTAGAACTGCAAGCCTAGGGAAAAAAAAAGAATCATTCCGCACTCCCAGGTGCAGAGGTGGGATACAATGATCTGTAAAGACTGCTCCGATCTGTACATTTTGCGAGACACAGGTGTGTTTCACAAATGATGAAGTGCTTTGCGGATATTAGTTTTAACTTTTCAGAGAGGCTTTTAGAAGGCTGGAGTACCTGGTTCTGGAAACACAGAGTCATTTAAATTGGAAAGATCATTGAGTCCAACCGTCAACCCACTCCCAAGTCCACACTAAACCATGTCCCCAAGTGCCACATCTACAGGTCTTTAAATAGCTCCAGGGATGATTATACCACCCTAGTCCTGGGCAGCCTGTTCTAGTGCTTGACAACCCCTAACATGAATAAATTTCCTCTAATATCCAAACTAAACCTCCCCTGGTGCAACTTGAGACTGTTTCCTATTGTTCTGTTGCTTGTTTTTTAGAAGAGCCTGACCCACGCCTGGCTACACCCTCCGCTCTTGTTATTGCAAGGTCCTTCCTGAGTTAACCCAGCTCCCTCAGCTGCTCCTCATCAACTCCATTCATTTCTCTGGACTCACTTCAGCACCTCAATGTCTTTCTTCTTGTGAGAGGCCAAAAACTGAGCACTGGATTTGAGGTGCAGCTGGTTTTGAATATTTGAATGTTTTTATCTGCCTTCCATTTTCAGCAGCCATTTGAGATGACTTCTGTCTCTTTAGAACTAGATTCTAGGAAGCGTGGAGAAAAAAATCCTTATTTTTAAATACTCTTGTCATGTAATAAATGCTTTATCTGATTAACTGCAGAGTCACCCAAGATTTTAATCAGTATTGAAATTACTACTGCAGTAATTGGTAACTGGCCTCAAAAAGAGACATATTTTTAAATGCATATAAATGTTGGCATTTTCCCTACTTGCATGATTTAGGCTTCCAGTTAATAGGAAGATTGGCATTGGTTTTAATATTCGAGGATCTGGATTAATATTAGAGGATTTCAGAAAAATAAAGCTGTAACACTATTTGGCTGTAAAACTTCCAATCAGCTGTCTGCATTCCTATCTCTTATGGAGTTCTTGTTGATTAATTTAGAACATCAGCCAGAAGGTAAAACATTTTTGGAATTAAAAGATGGCCCTAATTTTCCAGAAAAAAAAATCATGTTTTATCAGTTCAAAAAATATTATCAATTGAGACTTGCTTATGTCAGGAGAAATAATTTGGGGGCACTATTTTTTATATTTATGTGACAGTGAGTTGAAGGAAGAAGGCAGAAACCTTATGAGAGCAGCTAATGCTAAATACTAATTTAAATACTGCCAGAAAATAAAAAGGCAAAAGTATATGTGTTAATCAGAGGAGACATGACTGTGGCTTTGTTCAGTAATTGGAATCACTCATGGTATCTTTTAAAGACAACTTAGCAAAACAAACCTATAACAATAGGTGTCTGCAAGTGAAAAGTTTTCTTGTATCTTTGATCTGGGAAGTCCATTTAATCCTTGTGTGGTGTGAAAAGGTAGTAATCCTGACCGATAACTGGCAGAAGTTTAAATTTCTTGTAGTGGAAGGATCAGTAATGCTGCTTGCTGGGCCAATTTCTACACATCAAGTAATCATTCCGATTAAAGCTCTCTTTTAGACTAAATATTTCCTATGATTGGAAGACTAAATCTGTTTTTAGCCATCCAGATATGATGACATCATCAGGATGCAATAAACTGGCTGAAGGATTAAATACCCACTACCCTTAAGTTGGAAAAAACAGCCTTTTTAAAATTCTTTGATCAGCATTAGTCAATTTGAACCCTAACTACATGCTACAGCTGAAAAAAAATATCTTTATTAGAATGTGTGCTATATATAGTGAGTTTTTTTTTTTTTTTTATATTTAGCAGACAGCTGCTTTCTCAAAGAATTTTTATTGGGCAATTTATTGGAAGAAGCTTTTCTGCACTTTGCTCCAGATGACACTGAATGCTTAGCTCTGGGAGAATTACTGGGGTACCTCTGTAGTAACATTTACATTAGAGTTAGATTTATAATGGTTATGGGAATGAGGAAGTCAGGTAACTCACAGAATTTATCCATAGAAATCCTACACATGTTTTAATTATGTAAAAATAATGCAGTCCAAAAAGTAAGAAACCTCCAAACAAAGCATTCCATTAAACCATAACTGACTTATTAGAAGATTCTGGGTTGCTATCACAGGGGAAAGGCTGATGTTGAGACTTAAAAAGCCTGCTTAAATGTACAGGACAAGGCAGACAGTGTATGATGGACGGCTTAGTTGGAAACAGGATTATGAGATTGTTAGAAAACTCACTTTTCTGTGGAAACAAAAGATGGTAGTGAAAAGTTCTCTAAATGCATCAAAAGCAGGAGGTAATTTAGGGAACAAGTGAGATAGTGGGAGGAAAAAATGTCAAGGTGCTTGAGTGACGAGACTGACAGACTTGGTGAATTCCTTGTTTCATTTTTGTTGCTGAAATTGTTGGGGAAAGTCTTGTATAAATTATTTGTACAAGAGGGATCAGACAACAGGTTATCAGAACAATGAGGAATGATTTATTTATAATTAATTGAAAGTAGAGGGTACTCAAAAGGATATTTAATTTAAAAATGTGAGGGAAGAAAAACTGCATGAAATCTCAGCCCAAGGTACTGGATTGATTTTTGATTTTTTTTTCCTTAAATATTGAATGAATCAGTTGGTGTCAAAAACAGATTACTAAGAGAGTTGTCATATTTTCAGATAGGGGCAAAGTTCCTTCTGAAAAAATGTGTTCTAACCATGCATGAGTTCCTGTTCTCGGAGCAGGCTGCCCATTAAAACTGAGGTGATGCCAGGCTTGGTTGTCTTGCAGTGTCCCTTTGACCTCTTGGTTAGGAATATATTTAGGAATTCTACAGATGGAGTAACAGCTGTTAAAGCACATCTGGACAGTGCAGAAATACTCATAATTTCTGGTTAGAGCTGCACATTCAACTGAACTGCAACTTTAGCCATTATGCCTTTATGCCTTCTTATTTCACTTCACTCTCAACTATGCATTTTAAAACAGACATTTTGAAATTATTTTAAATTCCAATTTTAATTGCTTTTTATAATAGAAAAATCTAAAATTCAGTTGCCAGAGCTTCCTTAGACAGCAGTGCAGAGAGTTTAGACTTCCCTGAACAAAGCATTGACCTGTGTTAAAAGCTTCCAATCTTTTTCAAGTCCCAGGCTGCAGCCATAAACTGAAGAGGGTTCCATGGTAGTGCAATCTGCAATATTAAAAGGGTAGATGCAGGCTTCTGTATGACCATGTTCAAAAACTCCCTGTTCCTATTAAGTGAAAACTACTGTCACAGCATAGTTAAAGTTCTGAGCAATCCTCATGTAATAATTACTTCCAGACTCACATTTCCCTATTGTTGAGAAGCAGCTATATTTTAATGAACATTGCTTTTATGAAATTGTTTCCTAGGCTAATCTGTGTAATCTAAATTTGGACTGAATAACTATAGATGAAAGCCTATATCTGGTATGTTGACTGTAGTGATTCAAAAAGGTGCTTTTTTGTTAACATACATCTTCTTAGGAAAAAAAGAAATTGTAGAACACAAAAGTTGTGTTCTGTGCTTCCAAAAATATGAAAATGGACAGTTTTGCCATTTATTTGGCTTAGTATGTCTCATGAATTAAGATTTTAATTCACTCCGCCGCCTTTATGTTCCCACTCCTCACTTTGTGTTAGCAGTCACAGTGAGCCACCATCTGTGAGCTGCTTTATCTTGCTAGAATGATACAAAATAGATAAATTCTTCTGGAGCAAATAGGGCAATCGTATACCTGTGCTCTGCAATAACCCTGTGCATATTATCCACATTGTTTATTTTGAATTCTGGTTTCCCCCTTACCCCAACTAGTGCTGTTTTTATTATGCATCACAAAGCTCAAATTCAGTGTTAAAAAATCAGCTCTCAAAAAGGGTTTCAGAACTAAGTAGTAAAATTAAAAAGTACACAAAGCATTACTCAGAAACATGAATGCATTCCTTGGTTGTGTATTAATCCTCTGGGGTATATGTGTGTCTGTATGTGTGTGAATGTGAACTATTTCTCAAGACCAAAACCTAGTAAATTTCTGTAGTATGCTGTGGAGCCCGGGGGTAAACTGAATCCCATAGGATGTGGCAGTTGCTAGGGTAACAAGCATTATTTGTGACTGCTTATTTTAAGAACTTCTCTTTGTAAGGGGGCTTTTTCCTTCTTTCCTCTTTTTTAAAAATTCTCCTTGCCTAACAAAGGGATGGGAAGTGGCATTTCATTTCAACACTTTTTAACAGCAGAACATGATGGGTGTTTGACCCTACTTTAACTAGTAGAAAGAGAGAGGCTTTCACAGATAGGGCCTCATTTATATCTGGAAGATATGTAGAATTTTAGAAGAGCACATTTTTTCAAGCTTTTCTGTGGGAACAAATTTTGCTGCTGCTGACAGCACAAATAAGCAGAATAAATTTAGTTGTGAATTATTGAGTGGTGTCATCTTGCTTCTTATTGTAATTCCGTCTGAATTCATAAGAACACAAAGTAAAGATAGAACAGTATTTGCAAAAAGAGAATAAAACTGTGTTGGTTTAACACAGCCTAGTTTTTTGGTGGGCTGGGGGAAGCCACAGAGGTGGCTTCTGAGAGAATCTGCTCGAAGCTTCTACCGTGTCTGGCAGAGTCAATCCCTGATGGCTCTGAAACTGGACATACTGCTGGTCCAGTAAGAGAAGTTGGTCACTCTTCTGTGATGACATATTTAAGAAAGGAAAAAAATTGTATATGATTCTCCTTCTGAGGGGTGCAGAAGCCATACCATCACAGCGAATGGCTGTCTCGGCACTGCCAGCGGTGGACATTGCCTGCCTGGCCACTTTTAGCCAGCCATGCTGAGAGCAGAAGGGCAGGGACAGCAGCAGTAGCTTCTCCTTTTCAGTGCTCCGCATGAAGAGAGGCACTGGATGGAGCCAGCGGGGACTGTGTGGCCATCAGTGAGGGGCACGATGAGTGATTCCCCACAACCCAGACGGAATCAACTCTACAGTGCAGCTAAAGCCTACAAAGACTTTTCAATTGACAGAACTTGAGGACAAACCAACCTATGGACACCAATTCTCTCCCAAGTCAGAGAAAAGGAAAAGGTAAAGATACGTGAGGAGAACAACATGACAGCACCAGGATCAGTGAAAGGAGGGAGGGCAGGAGGTGCTTTGGGGGTCAGAGCTGAGATTCTTCTACAAGTCATGGTGAGGACTATAACACAATGAACTCTTTCCACGTAATTCATGAAGTGCATGCGGAGATGCAGAGGTCCACTCCCAGCCATAAGAAAAGGCATTCATGCTGGAGTGCATGGATGCTGAAAAGCTGTAATCTAGTGGGAAGCTTGAAGAGAGAAAGAAGAACCTTGCTTCCAGAGAGGAAGCAGGATCCTTGCTTCCACTACACCCCATGAATTAAAATGACCCACACCACTAATTTGAGAAGACTATTTGCCTGTAGGAGGGACTCACACTACAGCAGGTTGGGCAGTACTGCTACTCCTGAAAATTAGAACCATCAGAGAAGTTCACAGAGGACTGTCTCCCATGGGAAGCACCCCATGGCATAGCAGGAGAAATTGCTCTCCCTAAGCAAACCAACCAAAAAAAAAGTGAAAAACTGACCAAAACTCCCGCACCCTGTGTCCTTGCGCTGTCGGTGGAAAGGAGGGAGGGTCTGGAGGGGACAAAAGGTGTTCTAAAGGTTTATTTTAGCTTTCATTGTCCTCTTTTAATTTTGTTAATAGTGTTTTTTCTTTATGCCTTTTAAGTTTGAGCCTGTTTTGCCTTTAGTATTTTCTCTTAATCCTTATGTCAACTCACGAGCCCTTCATTTTTTCTTTCCCCCTCCTCTGCTCAACTGTATCAGAGAATGAGTGAATGCTTGTTTGCTTGTTTGGTTTTATTGTGGGTGCCTGGCTTTTAGCCAATGTCAAACCAGGACAAAACCATAAATATTTAATGGATTTATTTTTTTTTTTTTACATTAGCAGTTATGGTAAGAATACAGTGTTTTGCCTACTCATAGCAAAAAAAGAGAGGCAATGCAATAAGTTAATTTTTAAGTTCTTTCTTCTATTTGACCTTTTGTTTTTATTAATTCTAAACACATGTGTAAGTGTATTGTACTTAAAAGTGAAACATCTATTTCTAATCCTTTTCATAAAAATTGTGCTCTCTAAAGTTTTTTTTAAAAAAAACCAACAGCAATGTATTTTTTACTTTGAAACTTGTAGAAATAAGTACATTTGATATGATTTTATTGCCAAATCATATATATTTTTTTAATGGAAATAAATTGGAGGAGAGTTGAAAAAGCATGCTATTTTTAGTGCAAACTTGGCAACCGACCCTACTTGGTTTCAGAAAACATTGCAATTTACACTAGTATGAAAATTTAGTGTCACAGTGTCTTTAAATAATTTGAAAAATAATTGCTTTGCTTTCAGTCATTTTCCCTATATCCTAATGGAAAAACAAAGCTGCTTGAAATTAAGTACCAACACTTAAAATGTGTGTGAATTTTGCCATTCTGAATGTGATGATCTTTTATTGTAGGTATGAATATTTGCTGCTGTTACTGAAACAGGTAGGTCTGAATACAAAGCATGGGTGAATATTAGGGGATTTTAGGAATTCATGTCTGTAAATAGTAATTGACTTAAGCTGAAAAGAAGATACCAAACCCACTCACTGGAAGTATATTTTCTACTGCTTTTATTGCAAGAAAAATTATTTTGGCAGCTTGAAAAAAGTGTTGTCATGGTGTGACTTGGGTTTTCAAATTTTAATATATTTAATTTCTTTTAGAGATAGGATTTAGGAGTAGAGACAAGGCAGGCTTAAAACTTAAAAGGGTACAAGAAAAAATTTATTAATAACACAAAAAGAATTCAGAATAAGATTCCTAGATTATTCCCTCCTCCCCTTTTCTTCATTCCACATTCCTTAACAACAACATACAGAGAACACTTCACTCAGTTATCTACTTAAATAATAATTTCAGTTCACTCAAGAGAGAAAAGTCTCGTTTTTGATTTTGGCTTAGGGAGTGTCTTCATCTTTACAGTCTGCATCCGCCTGGGACCTACAGAACCATGAATTTTCCTCCCATTTACATAGTCCTTCCAGAGCCGTGTTATGGGTTATGGTTATGGGTTATGGGTTACAATGGGGTACTACTTTAAAAGGCAGGCTGCGAAAAACAAAATTCTCTTCATCTCCTTCTCTATCAAATGTCTCTGTTCATATTCCAGTCCCAAAATAGAGACCTCAATTTCCCCGAGGCAAAAAGTCTTCTTCTCAAGCACCCATCCTCCCCAAGTATATTTCAGAGTTTAAAGGAATTTTAGTGAAGTCACAATCCACTCGTAGCCCCACAAAAACGGTTTTCAGCTACTTATCAGTTGCATCTTTTCAATCTCTTCCCATCAGGAACTTTATCTTCATTCTGCTGACTTCTGTGACTCCATGCTTTATTCCTTCTCATTCAGGGGAGCTCAGGAGATCGAGAATCTTATCCAGGCATTAAAAGAGTTAAAATTGTATCCAAATCGTGAAGAAGCTGCAGGGGCAGCTGGAGGCCTCTTCTGGCACCTGGAGAGGGGAGCCAAGCCGAGCCAGCAGGGCTGGGGCCATGCAGCTGGTGCTGGGGCCATGTGGCCCGGGCCGTGCAGAGCCAGGGGCCCCCAGGCCAGGGCCGGGCCAGGGGCTCCTTGCAGAGCCAAGAAGCAGGACCGGGGGGCTGGTGCCCCAGCCAGAGGCCACCGCACCACCCCAGGAGCCAGAAGCCAAAAAAAGCAGCTAGCTTAATCCAATGTGATTTGTGAAAGCAAAATAACCTTCCATTGGTTTCCTGAGCTGTCCACTACTAAATCAGATCTCTGATTGGTTCCAGCAGTCCACAGGGGAAGCCCTCAGAGACGGGAAAGACCTCCCACTCCCCAGCCTCATGTTGCTTCCCTCAAGCGAATCCACCCCTCCCCCCTAGCGTGTGAAACCAACACAAGTGGCAATTTCTTTTAGCCATTCTCCAAACTATTTTCAAGCTCATTCTGAATTTTCTAAGGAGTTTTTAATGAATCGTAGAATCAAATTCCATGTACTTGAGACTCTTGTCCAAACACTTAGTGAACTCAGACTTGGTGCTATGAGTACTTACCTGGGGAGCCTGTTCCAGTGATCTACCACCTTCTGAGAGAAGAACCTTTTTCTAATATTGAGCCTAAACCTCCCCTAATACAAATTTGGACCATCCCCTTGGGTCCTGTCTCTGGTCACCATGAAGACATTGCTGAAAGTGATATCTTACTAAAACTGAATGATGAGTTCTCTGTTTTCACCCAGTAACAAGTTCCTGAGTCATTTGCAAGCACAGGTTGTCTTACAAGATCAGAGCCTGAATTTCAAACTCTTCATGGCTGAATCTGATTCTCAATGCTATATGTAAGTGGCAATGGTAATCCTGTAAATAAAAAAAACCTGGTATCATAGCACCAAATAGAATTGAAGTGTATATAAAAGACACCTTGGGCTTTTTGTATAGCAGAGTCTATGAGAAGACACAGAGTTATTATAACATTTCCTTTCCTAGTTTTTGAATTCATAAACTAGAAAATGCAAGTTGTTTCAATAATGTGTAAAGTAATTTGATATTAAAATCAAGTAATGCCTAGAGATAACTACAGAAACTGTAAGTCAATGCAAGTATGGTTTTTGCTAATTGGAACATTACTGGATAATTTCCCTGTTTTAATTGTAAGAAACTTGTTTCTCTTTTAGATGCTATCATCACTCCCTGTCATCTGCAATAATACAGGCTAAAATACATCTTGTTGTGAAAGCTCCGTTTTCTGTGTCAAGATACTTAACAGCTTTTGTTAGGCTTACTAAGTAAGGCACGCAAAAAAGTCTGTTACTTTTAACTGATGTTTCCTTATGTATCCTAAGTCTGTGAGAAGTAGATGAGCAATGTTTAAAATGGGGCTTAGAGATTCATTACCAGCACAACAAAAAGGAAGATTTCAATGAAGAAAGGTAATCATAAGTTTTCTTTAATACTTTCCCATAATGTGATCTGAGCATGAATAGGACTGTTTGGATTTCTAGCAATAACTAGAAATTATTTCTGCAGGCATACTGCTAAGCTGCAATTTTTTGTACCTATGACCTTGTCACCTGTATAGCCTTGCAGAGATTATAAAACTTTGCAGAAGAGTACTGAAATAGAAGCATGGTGGAGAGATTGCTACAGTATCTACAGCAAGTGTGGGGACAACCTAATTGCACTATTGCAGCTCAGGGCCTCCTAAAGCAGCCACTTAATTTGGCTACACTATTGCCCTGGCTGTGAATGAGATCACAATAGTTAACTATTTCTTGCAAATCTAGTCCATGCAAAACTGGGCAAACTCAATTCACTTCTCTTGTCACCTGCCAGCAGAATCCCTGTCTTTGTTGCTCCTTTACTTTTTGTTCTTTTTCATTTAAGTTGTCACTTCTGTTTTGGTTAAAGAGTTTATCTCTTTGGACGTCTTAGTACAACACTTCTTTCATTGCAGACTTCTAGATATTGTGACCCTTAGAGATGATAATAATAGTATTTAGAATCATAGAAAGATAGAACCATGGAAGAGGATGTATTGGAAGGGAGCTTAAAGATCATCTAGTTCCAACCTGCTGCCATGGGCAGGGGCACCTTTCATTAGATCAAGTTGCTCAGAGCCACATCCAGCCTGTTCTTGAACACTTCCAAGGATGGAGCTTCCACGGCTTCTCTGGACAGCCTGTGCCTTTTCTGTTCTGTTAAACAGTCTTTAACTCAACCCATGAATTTTACTTTTTTTTTTTTCCTAATTCCCCCCTCATGCCAGTGGAGGTTTGAGAATGAGTGAGCTGCTCTTTTTGTGTTTAGCTACCTGCTGGATTAAACCACAACAGAATTCTAAAGGAAAAAAAATGTTGAATTGTTGAACTATTATCTTATGAAGAAAGATTATAGGGCCAAGGTATGTTTAGCTTAGTTTAAGAATGACTGAAAATGCATACTCCTGATACATTTTTATGGCTTCCAAGTGGTAATAAAAAACAGTACTGTATATTAAATACCTGGTACCAAGTTGTGGCAAGTATTGAAGAACAGCATGAGTGGAGTGGTACAAGAATTTGTGACCTAGGAAAACAAGAGATTACAATGCCAGCTAAAACTAATACCAATGAGTGTATTTGTTTTCGTTCATCTCTTAAATAGAATGAAATAAACTGATAGAGGTTGTCATTTGTCTCATCAAAACAAACACCATGATTTAAAAGGATGCTATCTGGAAATGAGTCTGAAAGGTAGATTATTTATATAATATAAGCTGTGTGTTAGCATGAAGCATATGCTAGGTATTATGGATTGATTAGTAAGAGGAGAAAATTGAAATAGCTAGGAAGAAACGAAGTGATGCAGCGATATATATTAATGGTATGTATTAATTTTTAATAACTAAATGTGAGTTTTCTGTGGCTGGCTGTGTTTTCATATGTATAGCTCATTAATAGACAGATTTCTAAAGAGCATTTTAAAAACTGGAATAAACAGGACAGTAAAAGATCAGCATTTATGTCATTGTTGGGGGTTTTTCTTCTTTGACTGTGTTTGAGACCAGAAGCTGAAATTAATTTTTATAGAATAGCAGCTTTCAGGCTGTCTCAGGAAATGAATTCAAACATTCCAATCTCATGCTTTCTATCTTAATTTTCAGAGTTTAAACACACCCTCTGGAGTTGTTGCAGAGCGTGAAACCATGCTGGTGTTGTTTTAGGTGTATAGCTTCTGTGTGTATGTGTGCACAGCTGTACAGCTCCATGCCCCTGGCATTTGTAGCTGCTTTGAAACACAGCATAAGGCAGGTGAAGTTGGTTGTTATGGAAGTGGTTTCTGCCTATGTTACCCCAGGAATATCATGACAGAAAGCAGCTATTCCTCTATTTTCTTTAAATGTGGCTTCAGTTAAGATGAGGCAGTTTAAAATCAGATTGCTCTAGAATATCTAAAATACAGGAAAAATTCAGTCCCATTTTGAAAGCAATGAAATTGAAGGAGTTGTTAGACACAATCTGAAATGTTTTTCTGGGGAACTGAATATGGTGTAGTAAAGGCTTAATAGTTTGTGATACAAATGTTTTTATTCTCTTAAAACAATGGAGAGCTGGATGGGGAACCAAATGCCATGGCCTGGCTGGGCAGTATGAAGTCAACTATTGTGATGTCTCACTATCAGAGGTGAATACTCAACCTTCTCTTTCAACTAGAAAGAGTTCAGTCTAGAAAGCAGGAGCATTCAAGAAGCATACAAGTAAAATAAATTATATTTGTTTGATAAGATGTGAAGAAAAGTTGTTTCTGTAGTGGTGCCTAAATTATTTTGGCGTGCATATGAGAAATGAGAATTTATTTTCTTTTTTTAACAATAATGGCTTCTCATCTTGGTTGCAGCATCTCTCTTTTTATTTCTTTTTTTTAGACTGGCAAAATTTATATGCATAAACAGAATTAAAATCCTTGTTTGGTAAGAACTGAGTTAAAATTGCCACAAGGAATTATTTAATCTTATGATACATGCCACTCTCCAATATCACACTGGGTTTTTTAGATTATTTGTTTAATATATTAGTTAATTGTTGTGTAAGTATCTACTCACTGCGTTATAGTGCCTTTATGGGTACATTGCATAAAATGGCATATTCAAACTTACTCCTTCTTTCACAACCAATCATCTGCAAGACCATTGCAAATTTGGCTGCTTCAATTTAGCCTTTATTCCAGCCTAAATATCACCATTATATTTAGGTCAATTATGTCTTCAAAGCTAGACTTCTTAGTATAATTATAACTTGCATTTCCTGCTAAATAACTAATAATTTCATCTTTCCTGAATAATAAATGCCTTAGGATTGAGTCTGAAAGATGTTTTTTTTTTAAAATCAGGATGTAATTGTTCCTGATAACCAGGAAAAAGGTCATATTGAAAAATTGGTTTGCTGCAGGCTCTGTCATAAAAGAAAGCACCCCTTCAATCATTGTTCAATGATGGTCTTTGAATTAATCCCTCTACTATCTGCTAATGCATAAAATATCAGCTGCCACATTCTGGTTTGTGGTCAAAGGCTGAAGACCTACAGCACAGTCAGTCAGATGTCTTCTGGCTCTTTGTGAGTGTGCCAAAGGGCAGGAGACTGGATGAGCCTGTGGATTTCAGCAGGAATCAGAAAACAGAGCAGGTGTTGGACCTTGCCAGATCAGCCCACCTGCTCCATTACAGTTGCTCTCTGTGGGGCAGGGAAGTGTCGATACTATGCTGAAAATCTGGCACCACCACAGGTTTTGATTTATCCAGGCAGGAAAATGAAATGTAAAATAGGAAGAAGGAAATCTGCCAGAGGGAAGGAGGAGTGTTTTCCTGAGACCAGGGAGTTCTCATTCAGGCAGGAGCCAAAACAATGGCAACAGTGAGAAGAGAGGTGTCTTGGGGTGAGTTTATGATGCTTGTATCCCCAAATCATCTGTTCTCTTGGTGTTAAATATTAAGTTCTGCAGCTTTAAAACTAGTTTCAGGAATAAAAAAGTAGAGAAGAGGTGCAGAGTTTGTTATCAGAGACTGCACTTGCTTCCCTGCATTCCTTTGCACAGACTTTGTTGTCTACAGCAGAAAGCAGGAGAGAGCTCTCCTTTGCTTTTAGTTAGTTTTTCTGGCTAGCTGAGGCAGAGAAGTTCCCTGTACTGTTTTTTTTTTTTATTTCCCTGGAATTGTTAGAACCTGCTCTGGACTGAAAATCCAGGGGAGCAGTGGGAGCTGGCACCTGGGTCTGGCCTGGTCTGCAGCATTTCCCAGCACCAGAGGGACTGAGAACGCCTGAGTGAGCCAGGCTGCAGCCCATGGAAGGGACTCTTCTGTCACCTCGTCAGAGTGGTGAGAGGTTTTGCTGGTTAGTATTCTTCATTTTTGTGATGAGGAGTGCTTTGCCTTTTAAATAAACAGGGTTTTTTTTCCACTTCTCTGCAAGGAAATATTTTCCTCGAACAGTTAAAAGAAGAACTGCTTAAATCTGTTTCCTAGAAAAGCCCCATTCAGAGGTTTCCTCCCAGATTTTCCCTAAACCAAGACAGGAGGTATAGGAGAAAATGGCACTTTTGGGGTAGAACCAAGTACATAATGCAAGCATATCTAGAACATACATGTGAACAGCATAAGAAACTGTTAGGAAGGGGAGGAGGGCAGAAGTTGGTAATGCCTGTCAGGAGGAAGCATATAGAGTTCATGGCATATGATTAGCTATTGAGCGGAGGACAGCAGAGTAAGCGGAGTCCCAGCTTTGAGCCCTGGCAGGGGTCTTGCAATTTGGGAACAGCAGAGGATTTCTAAAAACAGAAGGAAGTGTTTGAAGAATTTATAGAAAATATTGGACAAGAAAGAAAGGGAAAAACAGAGGTCTTCTGGAGATACTCTGTGAACTTGAGTTTGAGATGGGCCTAGAGCACGTAGGACCCTGGTTCACATCACTGCTGTACAAGTGACACGTGGGTATGGGCTGCAGGCAGAGGCACAGCAAGATAAATAACAATGAATGTCATCTAAATAGCTAGGTTTAGACATGTAGTGGCTTTAGGTGGAAAGACAGTAAGTGCTTAAAATCGTATCTTCAGAAATTTTATGTGTTTGTATAAAAAAATCTTGAACATTTACTATGATTTGAGGTAAGGCATTAAACCAACACAAAACTTTTTAGTAGGCTCTCCTTAATGCCTGTAAATGTTTAGATAGGGACTGTCTTCTTCCATTAGTAATCTAAGAATAGAGGTTTTCTTATCTGATTTAAATCAAAGTCCAGTGGAGCAGATAATGACATAAAAAGTTTAAATATAATCTTACGGGCATATTCTCAGATTTTAAACAGAAAGCTGAGTGTGAGATTCACTGAGTAATGTATACTCTGATTATAAATATCTTCCTGTAGCATCCAGTTAGAGGGCTGATCTTTATTTACCTTTCACAGCCCAGACAAAAATAAAGTCTTACTTGAATTAAATGTTAACCTTGGATGATTTTGCTTAAATATTTTAAATAACATTTAAATATTTTATAAATTAAATACTGTGCTTTCAAACTGAAAAATAGAAATCCAAGGTATATTTTTCAATTTAACTTTTGAAAACAACTGAAATTCCAATGAAGTTTTGAAGTTCTTTTAAAGTTAAATGCACAAATTTGGCAATTTAGAAGTTTGGTTGAAAAATCTTTCTGCAAGTCAGCTGCAAAAAATCCTTTACACTAGGTTTCTCTTCACTAATCTGTGTAATAAACTGATTTGGGTCATATATCTTTCTGTGCTCACATTATTACTATTTCCCATGTTCTTTCAGTTATATACATTAAAAATAGATAAAAAATAATGAAAAGCAGAAATAGACAAATAAATATGTTTCTTTTGGACTTAGATAATTTTTCTTTTCCTGTTGATACATGTACATAGTTAAACCCATTTATACACAATTGAAATGACTGGGGTAAATCTGTATGAAACTTGAAGAGTGTGGAGCCCAGAGATATTTGTATAATCTTTCTATTGCTTCAAAATGACATCATTTGGATCTCAGAAGAGATAGCAGCAGAGAAGGATTTGGCAAAGATCACTCTCTATCTGGGTATAATACATGACAGTAGTCTGGCTGGGAAGGACAATTACAACCTTCCCAGATTCCTGAGTGGAATGCTTTCATGAAGTATTTGAGAATTAAATGTGAATACAGTGTGAAGGATCTATTTTATATGCATCCCCAAAATAATAGCTACAAAGCCCAAGAATATATCCACATGAAATATTGGTTTCCTCAGAACATAATCCCTTCAGCCCTGGATTTAATTCCTATTTATTTTGCTTGCGCTAATCAAGTCTGCCTACTGCTATTCAAGCAATTAATACCATAGATTTCATGCAAACATATGATTTGTATACATCCTTTAGTCATAAAAATAAGCAGAAAAAGAAAAATGAATTAAAATTTCTGCAGAGAGGACTGGTATGCTTTATGAAACCTGCAAACTCTCATAGTACCAGAACAGTAGGTAAATGTCAGGGTTACAAGGTGTGTAATTACGGTATTTGTAACTGAAATATCTTCTCTTTTGGTCAAAAATAGAAGAAATATTAAGCAATGGATTTAACATCTTGCTCTTCCTTTGGAGGCTTAGCTTCAATGCTGTTCCTTGTCTGCAAAAGTAGCTGATACCCAACTCACATTGCATTTTAATATCTGTGATCCCTCAGGAATAAATATATTTGTTAATGACATTTTTACTGCTGTTTCTTTACACAGAGCAACATTTTGCAATTGAGAGAGGTCTGTCAAACAGACTATACTGACTAACAGTAGCATATCTCAAGTCACTATTCAGAATTCATACCTACAGGGGTAAGCACCCTAAACTGCTAGTTTAGATTTGGTCAAGAACCAATGTTTAATTTATTTCAGTTTCCTATATTTCCCGAGAATAAACAAAGATTTGGGTATATGATTAGTAAGCTTTTCATAGTGCATATTTATACTTCAGAAGGGTTGCTAATATTTATGGTTCTTTCTCATTTTTTTGTGTATGTATTAAAATATATATATAAACATACTGTATGCATTTATACTCTTATATTAACTGCAGCAAATTCAGCTTCTTGGAAAACACATACACCATGACAAAACAGAAAATAACATACAATAATATAAGGTTGCTTACAATATAGGTAGAAATTGTGACCTATTTTAGTTGTTATGGTAGTACTATGGGAAAATGACTGAAGGTTGTAGATCTGATTGTTAGAGAGGCCAAATGCCTGCAGGTCCTGTTGATTCTTGCTGGGGTGGATATTCAGCACTCCTGTAAACCTCTCTTAAGTGTTTGCCACAGATATCTTTTAAATAGTCATTGCTTATTCAGCAAGAACATAAATATGATTCTGCAGGACCTGTTAATAAACAAACGCTATTCCTTCCAAACCTCTGCTGTTTGGCTGATGCACAAATATGTTCTGGTGTGATAAAGGGATATATAAATTGAAGATCTTTTTTGAAACAGGAGGTGTTTCATGTCTCTCAGTTTCAATTTCATTTTCATACATGCTGCTTGCCTCATGCATTTAAAAAAATAAAAAAATTAAGACAAACTTATTTATAAGTCATGTGCACATTGCTGGTAAAGCAAAGTTGTAAAGGAAATACTGTCTGAAACTTTTAAGCAGAATGTATTAAAAGTATGTTGATTTAAGTATATATAGTGATGATTTGAAGACCAAAAAAATCTATTGTGTATTTCTGGGCCATGTATGCAAGATATACTGCCTTGAACTAGGTTATGTTACCTCTTGCTTCAGTGGAAAGGAAATTTTAGATTTGCTATCACAATATTGACAGGGGGAAGCCTCCAGTGTCTTCTATCTGTACAAATGACTACAATTCAAATCTAAGGTGAGACATCGGCTAAGCTGGTCAGAACTCATTACATTTGTAGATAAAGAGGCTGACATTTGAAAAGGACATGTAGCTGAGGCCTGAGTTCAATACACTGTGGAAGAGGCTCACTGCCTTTTGTATTTGGGTTATGATTACAGAGATTTTTTTCCATGTTTCCTGTAATCATTTTTGTGGTTGCAAGAATGGTAAGTGAAGTCTGCACTCAAACTTTCCTCGAGAAAGTGTACAGGAACATTGTAGCCCTATAGCATAAGGTCATATGCATGGATCATGAATCTTAAGAAACACTCCATAGCTAAGGAGTGCTGTGTGCATTTTGAACTGCACAGAAACGGTAAGTGCTTTTGGCCTACTTTCACTTTCACCTGGTTGTGACTTTTACATTTCTCCTGCAGGACACCAGTGAAGTGTCCATGCTTTGACATTTGGGATTTTAGATTTGATTTATTTTGCAGAAGGCTAAGGAGTGTTCTCTGATTGCAGTCTAGTGTTTTCTGGTTGCAAGATGGAAAGGAGCATGTTGCCTATCACCAGAGTGCATAGCATGGCTTTCTTGAAGTTCACGAACATGGTTTTGTCATCAAGGTGAAGTTCAGATCTACTGTTTTCTACCGCTTTTAAGGAAAGGTATCCAGCCAGACAAATGCCTATAAAGATATATAGAGAGTTGAATAGGTACAGCAACTGCATTGGTGTCCTGGTTTGAAGGACAGGTGTCTGCCAATAAAGGCAGAAGCTTCTCTTTGAAATGGAGAATGTAAAACCCCTCCCTCCAAATTATTATTATAATTTTGAAATTAAGGGGCTCTCAGGCAAAGATAAGGAAATTAGGAATAACAGTTCTTTACTAGGAAAATTAAAATAGAAATGCGGTATTAAAAAGAAAAATCCCAACACTGACAGAGTCAGAATACAACCTGACACCCTGTCAATCAGGGTGTTGGTAGCAGTCCCATTAAATGGTGGCTACAGTCCTCCTGCAGCGGCAGATGTGGTTCAGATAAAGCAGTGCTCCTGTGGAAGGGTGCAGTTTTCCTCTGAAGGTCCAGGGATGATGTGGAAAAGGTCGTTTTCCTCTGGAATCCAGTAGAAAGATGGATATCTTGCTGTCCAAAATCTCAGTTTTTTTATCTAGGTAGGAAAGACTTGGCTCCCCCCACTAACTAGAGCATCTCCCAATGGGATGATGTAATTTTATAGTCACACAGTGGGACTTAATGGCCCATTAGCAGATGATATCTTCCTGGAGGAAGGATGGGTTGTGGAAAAAATGAAGATTGCCCCACCTGGTTTTAAAGATGGCCCATTAGCAAATAGTATTTGCCATGGAGATAAGGAACCACTATCCCATGCGGCTTCAACAGGTGGTGATAGAATACACATTTCTGGCCACATCAACCCAACACAATTGGCTCTTTGGTGAAATGCATTTGGTATAAAATTTTAGAGAAGGTAAAAAAAGCTTTCTGGTCACATGACAGGTGTAGAAACCCATTTCACTTCTTTTTCTGTTTACTTCTTTGAAGGGGGTTAATCTTGTGTTTAGCCCTCAAAGGGCGGGACAGACACCACAAAAACACAATACAAACTCTTTGTTGTGAGAGAGATCTCATTGGTAGAACTACAGATAATGTATAGATCTGAGGTGTCACAGTTAAGAGTTTGTTGGTTGCTGTGGGCAAATGTTGAGTGTACACAGGCATGATTTAAATATATGAATGACTGGGGATAATGCTTCTCTGCAGAGCAAGTCAGACACATTTACCAGACTTGTTGACCACAGCTTTCTGCTGTGTTTGTTTCTGTGTGTTTGTTCTGTAACACTGCTGCTGTCATCTTCATATATTCACAATGGCACTCCAAGGTCATGTGGAAGATGAAAGAAGAATTCAAATATTTGAGGCACTACTTAAGTTAGCTTATTTAGGTTAAATAGGTTACAGTATTAATAGCAATTTTCCCAGGCTTGCTGTACAGAGGAAGTTTGAAGAGAATATCTAGGTTACCAGTTTTTCAGATTTCAGTGGTAACCACTATTCAACAAACATGGCAGTTTCCCTCAAGCAAGGAGAATCTGACAAAATGAAAAGTTCTTCTACCCCATCGCTGCCAAAACTTTTCAAGATGTCTGTGCTGTGCATACAGTTCTTATTAATTATTATTTGTTTACTTTGCATTTCTGCAGCTTTACTAAGGGACTTTAGACTATAGTCTAAACCTACACCTCCACTTTCTTGTGTCTTCACTGGCATCATACTTCACTGTCTTGCTCTACTCCAAAAATTCCCCATTTACTACTTTTTCCTTCTTTCCCCTGGTCTGTTTCTGCTTGTCATGCTCCTTCCTTTTTATCTCCTTTCTTTGTCTCCCTACAGTCTGGCTGGTGCTTTTTCTTTTATCCTTTGGTCTGGATGGCTGCTGTATCTGTCAAATCCTAATTATCACTGAAACTCTTAAAATTAATTTTCTTCAAGGAGCTATTCTGGTGTATTTGCTTTGCGTGTAGTCTCTGTTCTCAGTTTGTTTGGGTTTCCTTCCTCTCCCTTTTCTATTGGATCTTATGTGCAGGGACAACAGAAGGCAAAGAAAAGGCAATAATCTGGGTTTGTGAATCTGTTGTGTGTTACTGAAGGCTGTAGAAGTGTCACTATGCCTTTTCTACTCTTGGTCCACCAAGGATACAAAGGTGTTAAAACTCCAGTTCTTATTTCATGCTTTCGGTTCTGACATTTCCATCAGCTGGACAGCAAAGCAGCTGCGAAACATATATTTGCAGCACTCCTTTCAATGTCACCATTGGCTGTTTGATTAAAAAGTGATAGGGGAGGGATGGTTTAAGCCTCGCTCTAATGAAGTTGATACATGAAGTCCAAAAATAATTGCTTTTTTGTCACACCTTCTTCCTTGTTCTTCCTGGTCACAAGGCCAGAGCAGTTTGTTGTTTCCTTACTGAGACACCCTGGACAAAGGTGGTGGAGGTGCTACTGGGTTCAGAAGACTGGAAACTTGAAGCTGACTTGCTGAAAGACATCTTAGTGCATCTGAAAGATACTTTTTCTTCTTTGCTTAACCCCTAGCAAATCCTTTGTGTTCTTTGAAACTGACAGATGTTGTTTGCTTTAATGGTTATAAAGCCTATGTTGCAGCTTCTCTCAAAGCTGTGTGGGGTTCTATGTACACAGCATGTGTTCAGACAGCATATAATCCTTTTGAGACTGGTTTTCTAGAACTGTTCACTTCATGTATACCATCAAGAATTTTAGTTTTAGTGAGTAGTTGAGTTTAGCTGCTTTTGCTGCATGAAGTTATTTATTCTGTCTTACAGTCTGTGTTTACATTAGTAACAGATAAACATTTTCTATGCTTGCTCTCTGGCATGCATATTATATAATAATTGACCGTAATTGACTTGAGGGCTTTTTCATCTCAGAGGTGAATTCTTTTCTGGAATGCTTAAGAGAAGAATGTGAGAGGCTGCTGGTTAGAATTTCTGCAAAAAAAGTCGAGTAGAAGTGCTTTATTTGTCTAGGGATAAATGATTTTATAGTGTGATTTAATGCTTAATGGTTTCTAGTTTTCTCCTTCAGGAGAAAAAGTAATAGGAAGAAAAGTTATGTGAAGGGAAAAGAATTAGCAAAAGTAGTGTGTCTCCTTGCACAGTTAAAACAACAACAACAAAGAACTATCCCAGAGGCAGTGCAGAAAAATGTGTGATTTTAGTGAATATCATGGGATCAGAAACTGTATGACCCTATTGTGAACAGTGAATCTGAGAAGAAAAACTCTGGAGGCATGAAAGACTTTCACAGCTAGGAAGTAAAATCATACTGTGTTCTGCCACTCTACACTTAGTGTGAGAGACTTTTGGAAGCATTAAAATCTTAAATAAATTATTAAATTATCAAAATTCTGTTGGTTATGAGTAGCATCAATAAATCAGTTTGAGAAAGAAATTGCTCCTCCTGTTTTCCTGGAAAGTGGTTGAGAGTCCATTTAATGTTTTAGGACACCTTTTGTACTTCGTTGACATGAGCAGAGGGCCTATATGAAAATGCTGCAACTCCTCCAACAGATCATTTTTCGTGTGAAATGCTTTAAAATTTCTCTTGTATGATCTTGATTAATTGCAGTGTATCACTTGTCACCATTGAGTACTCCTACAGTGACCAAGCCCAGTGTCCCCCTTATTTTACCTCTTAGTATGCAAGAACTTTCTTTGTCATCACAGTCCACTTGCACATTTTAAGCAGCTGCACACTGTGGATATGTATAGATATTTTTTGCTGAGTCTTTGTTCTTCCATTGATACAGCAACTGGACTCAATCTGCATAGGGATAAGAGAAGATAAACTTCCCTTAAGTGCTTCTGCCTACTGAGTTGTCCCTCTCTGAACCAAAATTTCTAGGGTTCAATGCTTTTGTAAGAATGCCAGTTTGGCACTCTAAGCAAAATAAATGAGGGGAGAAAAATCTGAAACCAAAAAAATGTCATGCTTTTAATTAAGAAAGGCCTGGCTTTGTACTAAAGTTTTTTATCCTCAGAAGTATGGAGATCTTTATACCCTTAAGGGTTTCTTGGTAGAGAGTTTGCATTTGGTCAAAAGACTCTTTCTAGGCAGTTATCTCCTGAGAAAATTGTTTCTGAGCTTCTGGACAATAAACAACTGTTCAGTCCCACAGAGTCTAGGGTGATCTGGATAAGGTTAAAATAAAGGCAGTGACAAGCAGTACCATCCTTCCAGACTGCCTGTGTACATGTGCCTGTATAATGTTGATTACAAATATTTTATTTAACCTTGGTGCAACCTCAAGCAAAACAACTTATGGGATAAATAAATTTGGCTACAGATACATCAGACTATGAGTTTATCAGTCCTTCCAAGATTTAAATAATTTACTAATTTCACCTATTCTCTCTTTGTCTTTAGATGCTCCATAATGTTGTCATAGTGACAAGATAATTTTGTATATTTGGAAGTAAATTCTAAATTTATTTATACTTTGTGTTGTTCTTCATCTCTTCTTCCTCCTGAGGCTCAGTACATTTATACTACAATAACATCTACAGCTCAAGTAACTCTCTTGCTTACTTTTTCTCATGTACCTTAGTGTACATTGACTGCTAATGAAATTGTTTTTGCTAACAAGTTTTCTTTTTACTCTCTGCTGGCACTGCAATTCTGCAGTAGCTAGTAAGTTTACTAACTGTGCTGTGTTCAATTTTTCTCCTGGAAGAGTTTCCTTTCCTTTTTTTTTCCCTTTTTTTTTTTTTATTCCTAGAAGGAGCAACCCAAACTTTTAAAGGAAACCACCATTCTTTCTATTACCAGGCAGTATATTTTGAATACATAGTAGATATCACGCACTGCACAAGGAAGTTTACAACTTTTCATTTTATATCAACAGGGGCTGAGATGTTCCAGACTGTTAAGCCTCAGCCAACTTGGTGCAAAACCTGCATGTGCAACACACCAAAACTGAGACAACCTGAGCAAGCTTGTCACCTCACAGCCCAACCACAGCACTGCACACACCCAGCCACATTGCCCTGGGGATCTGAGCCAGCTTGTCTGGAGCAGCCTGGGGGTCAGCATGGCAGCATGATGTGCAGTGTGGACCTATAGGCTCTTTTGCATAATTAGCAGTTTTTGCATATTTATTTTTACCACTATATTGAGAATCTCTGCTTCTTTGGAGCTGTTACTAAGCTATTTTAATAGATCAGAGCCAGCTTATCTCTTTGGAGGCAGCTCTGAGTAGTAGTAACAGGCTATTATACTGCTAGGAAAGAACTTGCTTTTTATGGTTATTACTATGATACATATAATAATATATTAAAAAATTCACACCTCAAGACTGTGGCAGGTAAAAATAAAAAATTATTTTATGTCATTTGCTACGTGGACCTGAAACTAACACTGTTCTGTAAAAAAACCTGACAATACAGTATCTGCTTCATTCTACCAATTAAAACCCAAGAAATTAGGAGAAAAGCTAAAGACATGGAAATATAACTTTTTAAATTTTATTTTTTATCCTTTGCCTCTGATCTGATGTCTCTGAAGCTGGAACTGTGCTCCTGACAAATCTCACTAGCTGATAACAAATATTAAAATTTAATCTCCAAACCTGATGTCAAAGTAAGTTCCCTATGAAAACTGCATAGCACTCTGTAACAAAGGATATACAGCTGCTATTCATCTGTACACTGCTCTTATCTGAATGTGAGAATATGCTTCTAAAAGTCTTCAAGAGTAGACTTTTCTTCTCATTGATTCTAGCAACCAATTGTTATCTAGGAAATCACTACTTAGAGCTCTCTGTGAGGGTTCTTCATGCATGACCTCTTCTGTCAGTCCTGCATTTTTGTTTGTGTGTCTGTGGGGAGGGGGTCTTACTGATCCCATTCTGTTCACTTGTTGAGAATCCTAGATTCAAATCGAGATCCTTGATCCATCTTCCTGCTTGATGGAGAGAGATGACTGTTCCTACTCTTTTTTTAGCATTGAATATATCCTGTGGGATTAACTTGCTTACACTGCCATGATGTGGGTGAAACTCCTTCAAATCCCCACTTGCAAACAGCTCAAAGCATCAGCCTTGTCCTATACAGCCTACATTTCTTCCCACAGATTGTCCTTGGAATTATTTTTAAAAACATCTAGCCATATTCTCTTCTCTGTTGTTACAATTTGTTGATAATGTTGGGATTGTGCTGTAGTTGTTTTACAATCATGATGAAATTGGCAACGACCTAGTGACAGAACAGAGTAACTGCAGATGAGCAGGCTTTGCAGCAGTGAACATACCCTGAATGCTTAGCACAGTGTAACTGTTGCAGACATATGTAAACTTCTGTTTTGCTAGCACAGTTACTTACAATCATGAAGGCATAGCAGGCTCAAACTCAATTCCACAGTGATTATTTGTATTTCTTCTTATTTCCAATCAGTGCAAGCTTGTACTGTACCTGGTAAGATTCAAAGTTAGGATTAGATTTCTCTGCCCCTACTGTATCTACTGTGATTCACTCTTTTTTCCCATAGGATTGTAATATGTGTATATTGCTGCTCTTCATTTAGTTACTAGTGATTACTTAAGTTAATTTTTTTTTCTTCTACCTTCACACTTAGCTCTTACTAATATTATTTTTGCTTTCATGCTGTCTCCTTGACAGAGGATCATGAGTGTATTGTTGTCTAGGGCTTCTTCTAAAGTTCTTGCAGACTGAAAATTTGAAAATTTGCTTTCTGGTGGATCTCACTGCTTCAATCCTTTCTTTAATCAGATTACTTTGCTAATTATGTAGAGAGATGTCGGTTTCATTGGTAAAAATCTAGTTTGTTTTTCACACTTGTTTGTGAATCATAACTTGTGGTCTCTCTATCTCACCCAGAAACTTAGAGTATAAGCTAATGTGCTGGCTCTTTCCTGTGGTGCTGCACAAGGGCACGCTGTATCTTACTTCCAGCACTCAAACAACCTGAATTGGGCCACCAGTAAATGGTTTTTTCATTCTGAGTGATTTGGTCAACACATGCATGATGCCAGATTTCCTCACAGGAAAAAAATTCAAAGAAATAATTTTAAAGAAAGAATATCTAGTTGAAGACTTCATAGTGTACCTAAATAACACTGCATGTCATCTTATTTCAGAATGTGGAACAATGATGTTGTTTACAGAAAAGGCCAGGCCAAAATCCAACAAAAGATTTAAAGAAAAAAAAAAAAAAAGAATCTGCAATTGATTGTATATTGCAGATCCTTTAGTACTGACTCAGTATTAATAAATTTACTTCTTAGTAACTGCATTTTTAATTTTTTCATTCCTAAACAGAAGAGAAAATACATTTGAAATTTCTTGTATGATGTCTTCCTTTGTTCCAGGTATTTTCATTTAGAAATGTAAAAATTAATTTATATTTAAATAATGTATTACTTTAAAATGTAAAAGGCCCTTTACCATCTATTTTTATTTAAATATATCATCTCTTATCTCATTTTTCCAAATATTTTTCCAAATCACAGTAACTGCTGCTTGCTGTAATGAAAACAATTGCTTTTCAAATGGTGCTAGATAAGAGATGTTCTCAGCAATGTAAAATTAAGAAAATACTGTTACAAATGAAAAATATAGATATGATATTATACATTACTACAGCTAATCTAACCTAACATGCAAATGACCCCCCCATGAAATATAATCTTCAAAACTTTTAGTTGTCCTACAGTATTAAGAAATAAATTGAGATCTTTTTTCTTGTGTATTTTATTGTCAACAAGACACCTTCTCCTAAATGATGAAGCCTTTAGATGAAAGCAGCATCTTTTCCCCAGCAAAATGGGGGGCTGGCTCTGTCAGCATGTTTTTTGTTAGTAAATATCTGATTTGGTTGGCATCAATTGCCCTCGAGAAAATTTGTCACATTCTACATATTGCAGAAATCCTTCCCCTTCATTTAGATAAAATTAGTGTGTCATCCTGTAAGTGGTGCTGACAGAGGGAGTGGCCAAGAGCTCAGGAATCAGCAAAGTCTGGGTATTAGTTAGATTTCTGTTCCAGAGTGCTGCAGTGTTTCAGCTTTTTGCTAATGAGTATCTCATCATTGCTGTGTTTGAAAAGTGGATTAACTGTGAAAAATTAAAAATAATTTCTCACTAAAACAACTTTCAGCTTCTAGTGGTTCAGATTCCAGAGTCTGGGAGAATGAAGGTAAAAAACTAACCCCAGTGCCCTTACCCTTCAAAAACCTACTACAAAAGGGAGTCACACACTTCCCAAAAATATTTTTGTGGCCTCAAACTCCTTCCAGCTTAATAATTCATCCCTTTGAAAAATGCCTTGGTGACCGTCTGTGGTTTTCCTGTTGCAGAACCTTGTACATATTTCCTGCTGAACAGGCAGAAAAATAGCTCAATTTGGAGGGCAGAAAACCATCTGAATAAACCATGCTTCATGAACACGACCCCATTTCTACTTAGCACAATATCATACTCTGTTAGTGGAAGCATTCTGCTTTCAACAGTTATCATTTTTAGTGCAAAGAAAACCTTGAAAGCAGATATACCTAGCAATAATTATAAAGTCTTCTTAAAAACAAATGAGCCATAAGTGGGATACTGACAATACAGTGATTGCAAAGCTTTGCTGACCCCTGAGATAGCAGTGAAGTAACTCACCCCAGTTGCACTTCTTTTGAAGGAATTGCAACAAAAGCTTAGAAGGGAGCTAAAACTTAGATTCCAAAGGGGAACTTTAAATAAAGCTTGAAATCTAAACTTCCTCAGCCTTTGAAGAAATCTTGATTTGGATTGACTATTATTTCTTTGGTGGCAAACTGAAAATTCTGTTCTGTCTCATAGAAAAATATGTACCACTGGTGGGGTTTTATTATGTTTGTTTTCTTTTTTTCTGGTGGTTAGGTTTGATTTTTTTGGTGGTTATTTATTTATTTATTTATTTATTGTTCAGTTTTGTTTCTTCAGTTGTATTATCTAAGATGTGTCTAATTTCTGAAGGCTTTCTTTTCCTCGTTCTTCAGAAATATTTCCAATCTACTTTCCTGAGTTTCCATTTAAAGCACTCTAAGTAAGAATTAAGACAATGATAATCTGTTGACATTACTGAAATAACTTGAAGACTGGAAAAGCTAGTGTTTTTCTTCATGTTCTTTCAGACAAGGTGTGTTTTTCTGTCTCAGTTGAGTGGGATGGCCAAAGTAGACTTCCCAGGATAGAGGCAGGGTTTTTGCTGTGATCAGGTTTTTCTCATTGTTCTCCAATATTTTTTCATATAAAGATTAAACTGTCAGTAGTCATTTAAACTCTGCCAGCTGAATTTTCATTAGCCAAAATGAGGAATTATTGTACAATTATGGCTCATAAAATGTGGCATTTTAATGTGTATCTGTCCCTTAGGTGAGGATGGTAACAAACACCTGGGGGTAAAAACAGCTCAGCAGTTTTTCCGTTTATTGCTGCAACTGGAGATAGGATGAATAAATAACAAATTGTGACATTGCAGTGCAAGACCAGTGTAGGGACATTTTTATTAACAAAACACTGATGCACTTTAAGTTCACAGGTTCATGTGTTCTATTTCTGTTATAGGTATCACTGAAAGTGTTTCAGTTTGGTTTTTTTCTGTTTTTTTGAACAAACAAATACTTTTGTTTATAATTTTAGTGTTATTAAGGTAAAAAACAGTTTATTACAGGATAACTGCTATATATATGAATTTTTAAATCATAGAATCATTAAAGCTCCCCCTGAACCTTCTTTCTCCAGGCTAAACATCCCCAGCTCTCTCAGCTATTCCTTATAGGATTTGTACCCCAGACCCTTCTACAGTTATATAGCCCTTTCCAGGACTTCCTACAGTTTCTCAAGGAAAATGCATTTGTTGTGTTTAATTTTGTTTGCATTTGTTTTAATTTTTTTTTGTTTGCTTTTCTGCTTCCTAGCTCTGAATTGTCACTCTCAATTGAATAACTATTCCCCAGGAAAAGCTATTAGTCTCAAGTAAACAGCATTTGTACTTGATTCGTAAGTGTTATTTCCTTCATTGTGAAAAAGAGTAAGAAAAGGAAGTAATTAATAGCTATTTCATTATTTATTCTCAGAGGTGTAACAAAAATGTAAATTTCATTTCTGAAAACAAATTTTTAAACTACTGTTGTGTGTAGAATATGGCTATGATGACTTTTTTTCAAATGCAGTCATAGATTTTACCTCAGAGCATAGATTTATACAAAGCAAACATGGTAACATATATGGGGTTGGGTGCCTGTTTTCAAAAAATTGCTTACACTGTTTAACTAACCATTCTTATTTTTGAAATAAATCACTCAAATCACTGTACCAAATAATTAAAATAGTTTAACAACATTCTTTGAAGTACTATTGCTTCAAGCATGGAAAGCTAATGAATGTTTCTTAAAAAGATACATTTGTGGTAGCTGGGAGAGCACCACTTGCTTTTTAGGTTTTTTTCTGCACTGCAATTGATATTTTCCAAGCTAATCGTAACAGCAAGTGAGTAGCTGAGTTTCTACTGTGTTCAAACAATCTTAAGGTCTAAAGATCATAATAAAAGCAAGTATCACAGCTTTTGTAATTAAAATTTCACAGAATGGCAATATTTTTTTGTTTGTATTGAGTGAATCTTTGAAATAATCTTTCTAATTTTACTTGAATTAGTGCTTTGATAGGCTTGGAATCTGAATATCGAGATTTATTAATAGGAGGAGTAATTTAAATGCTAGACAATTACGTGAAATACTGTGTTTATGACCAGCTGTAATAACCACAGATGTCTAATGCTCATATCCCTGATGCAGTTTTATGCTGCTGTCTCTTACTGCTAATTTCAGAGGAAGCAGCATCCTTTGATTCTTTAATTGATTTTTGTGGGATGACAGATGACCAATCAAAATCATTATAAAATTAAGACTTTAGACAGAATGTGCAATAGCACAACAAAGTGTACAGATTTATTCCATGTAATAGTATGTAGCTGCTAACCCTTCAACCCCTCAAGCTGTAAACCCAGATTGTCTCAATCTTAAGCACCTCAACACCTAGAAACTTATAGGCAAATCCACATATGAATCATCTGGGTGAAAAAGTAGAACACTTTGCAAAGACTGTGCATGCAAAAAATCCCCCAAAACCCAAAAAACCCACAAAAGCCCCCAACAGGGAGTACAAAATGTATGTGGGATATATGCCAGGTCACAGCTGTAAAGTAGACTCTGTGTTTGGTTGAGTTGAAGTAAAAACAAAAAATACAGACAAGGAAGGCAACATTGCTTTGCATTTATTTACTAATGCTTACAAAAGTTCTTAATGTATAGCAATGCTGAAGATTAGCTGCTGCTAGAGTACCTCTTCAGATGACTCATAAGATATAGCATGGAATTCTAAACGCAAAACAGAAACGGGAAAAATTGAGCTTCCTTCTCACATCCTTGTCTCCTCTAGTGGTCTGCTCATGAAATCTTGGATTGCCTGGTGTAGTGGTAACCATTTATTAATTGAAGCTTTCAAAGCTGTAATCCACCTAGAAGAAATGAAGACCAACAATTGTCCCTGATCAAGTGTTATGTATACATTTCTCTGTCCTTTGAAACACACCTTTAGTAAGTGGGATATGTTCAACTCTGTTATTGTGTGTTTTCATAATGAGTGGAGTGGAGAGATGCAGAAGGTGGAGGAGTTAGCGACAACAACAATATAGATTAGCAGCAATTTTCCAACATACTAAAAAGCTTTGTCTTTTGTTCATTAAATTAAAGCCCAGGTAGTGTAATTAACAGGCTTTAGCTTAAGACTGTCACTGACAGAGGTGGAATTTATCTGGATTATGGTGAGAGAATTTACCTTCAGAATGTGTTTTCATTGTCCAATTTGCTTAATTACGTTCAAATGGTCATTGATAGAAGTCAATAACTCTTGGCAATGAGGAGGATATGCACTCCATTCTAACTGATGAGAAGTGCCATAACTTTTCTATTCAGTGTAATCACCCACACATAATTGTGAAAGGCACCTTAACCAGGTTTACTCCCAAACCTCTACAAGCTGGCATTGCTGCTGTTCCAGCATTGAAAAGAACAGAACTGATATCTCATATTCCAGGATATGTTTTACTACAGTTTGACTAAGGCTACTGCTAAAGGAAAATCTAAGGGGAAAAATGAAAACACACTGCACAGTTGTCACTACATCTCCCAAGCTACAGAGCTCCCGGTCTCCTAAAATCTGGTAAATAAACTGGAAAAAAAAGACAAACAAAAAATGTTTGGTTTACCTTTTGTTTTCATTTACATTCTCAGCACATAAGTAAAAAGTTTTAAATTCTTCAGATGGAGGTCTGAGTTCAATGACAGATCTCTTGGAGCCCAGAGACTGTTCACTCACAATATAGCCCTGCAGGTAAAGGCCACCTGGAAGGAATAAAATAGCATGCATTTTATTTATGTCTACTTCAGATACTATTTATAGAATTACTACCAATTACAAGCATACCAACAAATCTGGCAAATTGGATTTTCAGATTGGTGTATTTACAGAGTATTACAGACCTTACATTTAAAAATCTGAAAGTTCAATTTCTTTTTCTGTTATGAAAATTGATTTCAAAACAGTGTTAAACAAGATTCCTATCCATCAAATGATGAGCAATAAAGATTTATTTTGTTTTCCTTAAATAAGACAAGACAAAGTATTTTTTCCTAGCTTTTGACTGCTATTAATGAAGCTGCCTCCAGCCATTGTAAAGTTCTTTGGGGGAAGGGTGACTCTTGTCGCTGATATTTTCTTTTTCTTTCCCTTTAAAACTAAAGCGGTATGAATTTAAACATGAAAAAAAATCTTAAAATCAAGTTTGGTTACTTCTGCTGCCATGAGTAACTGAGATGTCATTACAGGTCACATTAGCCAGCTGGGAAGGAGAGGCATTAGGATCTTCTGGACATTTTCATTTTAACTGTTTTTTGGTTTTGTTCTTTTTATTTATTTTTTTCTCCAGACTTAACTTCAGTGCAACTTAAGGTGTAAGTTCACTTTATACATACATGGCAAATAGTCAGAATGATCTGCAGTCTCACATTTAGGCACAACAGCACCAAGTTAATGTGCTAGCACTGAGAATGATGGAATATGTCGTGACAATGGAAAAAAATGCACTAACAAGAAAAAAATACTACCATATAGAAGAATTTTTATGTAGTTGGATATTTGAACACAAGAAGAAAATACTTGGCAATAGAAGCATAGGCTTCAGGGTCACAAATGCATAAAATTTAATTTCTGCCTTTCTGTTAATTCACTGCTTTTCTCTGTGTAAAGAGGAAAACCCTGGTCATTTTGTAAGTATGGATGAAGCGTGATACGAAGTGGAGCCCCTTCTGCCTGATCATAATAGCAAAAGCCCTATAAAAGGTTTTCCCCTTTTGATCGGAAGACTGGCTAGCAAGCAAAAATAAAATTATTTTCTTTCTGGTTCTTCTGACTGCCAGCTTCCTTAGCACAGGGAGAAAGCATTTCCAGATCCTCATTTGTCCTCCCTCTGTGTGTGAAGTGAGCTCTGCTTGCAGTTGATCTCAGTAGCATAATTTCGCTGCTTGGAGAGTGGGCAGCCACCCTCTCCTGCTGTAGGGAGAGCTCCTACCTGGGAACTTAGCTGCAAAAGATTGTGACCACCCTGAACCATCAGGGAAGTTCTGCATATTGAGGCGTGGAATAGCTTTAACAAAGCCATGTGAAAATCTTGTAGCTTCAATCAGTCAGAGTTCATGATAATTGCGGATGTTTCCTAACATGCAGGATTTGACAGCTTTCAGGAGCCAGCCATCAATGGGACTGCCTCAACCCATCATAAAGTACTTTAGAAGGGTGGATCTTGTTTCTGATAACTGCTCTTGAGGTAATGTGTGCAGAATAACTCCATTTCAGCAAGAAAAAATAAAAATGTGAGAGGAAAAGGAAAAAAGACTAGGGTCAGGAACGAGGTGGTTAGTAAATAAATAGAGACTGACTCTGGTTTTCCTTCATTCACCTTAATAGAATAGCATGAATTTCCTGATAAACTCTCATTAATGGTAAAAGTTCTACTTGGAAACTGCAGTAGCACATTTCTGTTTCAACAGTTAATGCAAATCTAGCAGCCATCCCTACCTTGGGCAGATGTAGACCGCAGAGTGGCATAAAAGTACAAACAGCCATCCTTCAGAATACAGTAGTGCTGAATCCAGACATCTTTGCTGCTGTCCAGTTGGTGGAGAAGCCCCAGGCACTCAGGGTTCTTGATAGCCAATGGTGGGAGTGTAGTGTTATGCAGTGTGACATCTACCCACACATGGTTCTGCAAAGCAAGCATGTAATGAAATGTTGTGGTAAAAAATTATGAAGGACAATGCTGGCATGAAAAGACACAAGCTCTAGTCTTCTGCCAAGAAATCAGGTTTTTTAAAAATCTTTTGAAAAGTTGTGCTGGTTTTAGCTGGAATAATTTTCTTCACAGTAGCCAGCATGGGACTATGTTTGGATTTTGTGCTGAGAACAGTGTTGACAACACAGGGATGTTTTAGTTATTGCTGAGGAGGGCTTGAACTGACCCCAAGGGCTTTCTGCCCTTCACCCTACCAGTGAGGAGGCTGGGATGCACAAAGGGTTGGGAGGGAAATCATCCAGGACAGGTGACCCTAACCAACTACAAGGATATCTCAGACCATACAACATGCTCAGCATATGAAACATGGCGAAGAACAAGGAAGTGGGGGAAGTTTGGAGTGATGATGTTTATCTACCTGAGTACCCATTACATGTGATGGGTCCCTGCTCTCCTGGGGATGGCTGGAAACCTGCCCAGCCATGGTAACGGGTAAATGAATCCCCTTGGTTTACTCGTCCTCTGTGTGTGGGTTTTGCTTTACCTATTAAAATGTCTTTATTTCAACCCAATAGTCTTTTTACTTTTAGTCTCCTGATTCTCTCCCCGCCTTACACTGGGATCTAGAGACTGGGCAGCTATGTGGGGCTGAGCTGCTACTGGGGTTAAGTTGCAACTAGATTCAATGCTGAAAATGAAATAAATGTATATCTGAAAGAAAATATCCAAATATCTACTCTCTTAAAACAATGATTTGGCTTTTATGCATCTCTTCTATTTTTCAGTACATGTTTTGTAGGTACAAATAGGATTACTTCACAGCTATATGAAGTTTTTTTTTTTGAAAAATTGCCTTGTTGATTGCTTGATTTCAGTAGTTTTTACTGTATATAATACGGCAAGACAAAATTCACCATCTGCTTTCTGGGTTTCAGAGAAAATGTCATGGCGTCTGTCAGCAGGATACTGCATTCAGCAGTACCACACAAAAAATCTTATCCTTCCCTTCCCTTCCCTTCCCTTCCCTTCCCTTCCCTTCCCTTCCCTTCCCTTCCCTTCCCTTCCCTTCCCTTCCCTTCCCTTCCCGGAAACTTCCCTGAAACTTCCCTTCCCTTCCCTTCCGTGAACCTTCCCTTCCCTTCCCTTCCCTTCCCTTCCCTTCCCTTCCCTTCCCTTCCCTTCCCTTCCCTTCCCTTCCCTTCCCTTCCCTTCCCTTCCCTTCCCTTCCCTTCCCTTCCCTTCCCTTCCCTTCCCTTCCCTTCCCTTCCCTTCCCTTCCCTTCCTTTCCCTGAAACTTCCCTGAAACTTCCCTTCCCTTCCCTTCCCTTCCCTTCCCTTCCCTTCCCTTCCCTTCCCTGAACCTTCCCTGAACCTTCCCTGAACCTTCCCTGAACCTTCCCTTCCCTTCCCTGAACCTTCCCTTCCCTTCCCTGAACCTTCCCTGGAACTTCCCTTCCCGGAACTTCCCTGAACCTTCCCTTCCCGGAACTTCCCTTCCCGGAACTTCCCTTCCCTTCCCTTTTTTTTTTTTTTTTTTTTTTTACTGTATTGTTAATGGATGAATGGATGAATGATCTTTCTATATGTTTAATGTTGGAAATTTTACACAACAGGTAATTGATGCATGCTACAGTGAAAAATGACTCTTTTGATGTGTTTTGCCTATGTGAGCTTTTATCCTTTTTGGCTCCAGCAGTCTTATTGTTTCTTTAGGTTAGGATACACACTTTCAACTGTTCAATTTAGGTTTCCTGTTCTCAAGCATGTGGACTCCTTCACACTCTTTTAAAAAAAATACTGAGAGTAGGAGACAATCTTGCTTGTAGTCCTGGACAGGCAATCTTTACTAAAGAAAACCTGTACCCCAACACTAGGCCTTGGCAGACATCTGTTGAGTTGTGGCGATCCCAAAAGAAGTTGTTCCAAGGAGTTATGGGATTGCACATGTTAATGCCTCATACATATTCCCAACTCTCATTTTCCAGTTGATCATCAACACTCCCAGTCCCTAGAATGTTCTTCCTTCCTTGTATCCCCATTGGCCCTCGGTTGATGCAGTGTCCCACCCAGCCTATACCATTGGACCCTACCTTCCCTTACCCCACCTCTGCACCACTTTCCCCTATACCCATTGGATCCTAACCTCGACTCCACCCCCTTTCCTGCCCCACATTTATAGCCTGAACCTCCCTACATCTTGGTCTTCAACCACTGACTCCTGCTGAGACCTGGTTAGTGTGTTCGGATTTTTGGGCCTCGTCCCGCATTTGTTTTCAACATTATTAAAGTATTTTAAGTTGTTAGTCTTGGTCCTTGCACCACTCTTCTTTTATTTTCTGCCACTGTTGCCCTAATATCAGAGGAGCCCTAATTTTGTCGGGGACCACCCTCACCCCTGACAACTCAGGAAGAATATACTTGGAAGCAAGTTTGGTTTTCTACTTAAAGCCTCATATGAAAGTTAAAGCCAAAAGAAATACATGTTTGGTCAATATTACTTCAGTGCAAAAGGTATTGAAACAACAAGGAATACTTTTCACTGTTTTTAAACCTGTCACTAAACACTGCTGAATGAATCACTCATGTAACTTTTTTTCACTCATATCACTTTATTTTAAATCACTAATGCAGGTTTTTGATTTGTACTTTGCAATTTTCATATTTTTATAAAGGTGGTCTGTATATAGCAGGAAAGAGTAGGACTCACAAGGCCAGGAAAGGGCACAGTAAAATGTTTTTGACCTCTATGGTTCCAAGTCTGGAAATACTAAAACTAGCTTTTCAATTCCCAGTTCAGGGGTCAGCCAGATGGATGCTGAATTATGCTGGCCTGAGTAAGGTCTCCCAGTAGCAGCTTGAGATCAATTATGGCTGTATTTTCCCCAGCCATAGGAGCCAGCAGAGAGCAAAACAGTGTAAAGAAATGGATAAGTCAATTTTTATCAACATCAACCTTTATTTCTGTGAAAACACAGAAAATAAGAACTCAGCAATCATGCCTCATTGTCATCCAATATTCTGCTTGAAAAAGTGGGTTGCCTGCAATCAAGGCAGAAATGTGGGTAGTACGTAGGAAGATATGGCTCTTTTTTACGCTGAACGATATTACCTAAGGCTTAACACATGTATGTGGGAGTCATCTCTACCCTTGCTTTCTGCCTGCTACACTAATTTCATGTTATGTTTCTAAACCAGTTTAAAGCTGCTGATATCTGGAGAGGGAGCATTTTGATTAATTCCACCATAGCAAATAGGCTGAGTCATAATTCTGTATGTGGCTCTTAGATTGGGAATGATTCATAGCCCAGTAGAAGAGAAGTGTACAGCTTCCATGTGGTTGTCTGCACCTGACCAAACACAGCTGCTCTCTCTGTCTTCTGCACAGTCTGCAGTACATGCTTCTCACTTAAATACAGCATTACCTGATGGATGGGATGCACTGCTTTATCCATAGCCTCCAGCCACCTATAATATGACAAAAAGTGAGACTAGATTAGTTTGGTAGATCAAAACAAATAGATTTAACTGCCTCTTTAATTCTTGCTGACATATGCAGCATCTAAAAGAATGCACAATTTTCAGGACATGTTCAAGGCTTTAAGTCAGAAAATCAGTGGATTAAATCTAAATAAACAATGCTGACTCTCAAAAATGTAAGTCTCAAAGCTTGCTGTATAACACATTGTAATAAATAAAGGTAGTATTGCAGAAAAGGGAATCTATATATCAAAATATATAGCTCAAAATATAGTTCAACTTGTCAGGCTAAATAATTACTCTCCTTGTCCTTGTCATAATGCAGGAAATGAATTAATGGGAAACATAAAAATCCTTATAATGGAAACCACCAAATACAGCAAGCTATTTGTTGGCAAAGTTATTCTGTTGTACTATAAATGGTATTTGGAAATAGAAAATATTCTGCTACGACAATGGTAGGTTATGATAAGTAGTAAGATGATATAAAAAAATGGGTGTATGAATACCAAACTGCCAACTTAATTCACAGCTTTATTTTTCACAAAGAGTAAAATAAGACTTGATTTTAGTACTTTTTGAAAGTTGTTACTCCATTACTCTTATTATGGGTGATTTTAGTCTCTTTGCTTTGTCAGCATTTTTGCATTGGGAAATGCAAAATAGTATTTTTAAATTCTGTGTCAAACGAAAGACATTGCCTCTTTTCAGAACCAACATGCTTTTGTGGCACATTTGCATTTTAAAATGCTAACATGAAAATGTGACAGAATGACAGAAAAGGAGATGAAGATGGGATTGTACTTATTACTAGCACTGTCCTTGTTGGCCAGAAGAGAGACTAATAAGCAAGTTTACACCCACAGGAAAATCTACACTTCTATTTCATATTCACATTTCAACAGTGTGTTGCGGGTTGAGTGTTTTTCTGTTACTGTGTCACTTTAAAGAATTTTTCCCATTATCATGCCAATGGAGCTGGCCGGGTTACACACAGGACCTTTTGAGGACTCTACACAAAAGGGGTAGGTGGGATCGGCTTGGAGAGGGGCACTCGCACTTCCGGAGGGGGCTCGTGTTTCCGGGAGCTCGGAGAAGGATTCCCAGTCTGGAGCCACGCAGCTGAACGCAGGAGAGCCAGACCCTCTGCCATCACCTGCCCTGCATCTGCCCCACTGCAGCCTCCTGCCTCTGCGGACACAGCTGAGCACCAAAACCCAAACGGTGAGCGAGGAGCTGCCCGCTCCAGCCATTCCCACCTGAGACCGGCGCGGCCGCAGCCGCCCCTTCCCGCCTCCGCTCCCGCCGAGAGTGTGCCCACAACTAAAGAAAGGGACTGGAACCGAGTTATCTGTTCTGTTTTGTTGGTAATTTTAACAACTGCTGTTGTTTCTGCTTGTACAGTTAGATATATTAGTAAAAGAGCTGTTATTCCTACCCCTTTATCTCTGCCTCAGAGTCCTTGATTCAAACAATTATAATACTTGGGGGGAGTGGAATTAAAGTCTCTATTTCAAAGGAAAACTTCTGCCTTTATTGGCAGACCCCTGTCTTTCAAACCAGGACACAGTGGGAGAGAAGGCATGAGTATAGGAGTGAAGTTTTTGTTCTCAGGATAAATCAATAATTCAGAGGGGTAACAAAACATGAACATTAAAGATTTTATTTAAGGGAAAAAACCTATGAAATGGAAAAATTTTTGAACCTTCTGCAATTGAGAAATAGAAACATTATTTTCCCTTCAGTTGCTGATAGATTTTTAATTTTTTCTCCCTAAGGATCAAGGATTGCCTAAGGATTAATGAATTCTAGACCATCTTCACTATTGAACATGGATGGAATTCTCTCAGTAGAAGACAGGAAGCAGGTGCTTCTTTGGTAAATGCTATTCTATGAACAGGAGAAACATCTGAAGTAACCATTCCAATGCTGCTGGTTTTCCTAAAATGATCTGAGTTTTAGGTTAAATGTTTCTTTAAAAAAGAATTTAGAGTATTAAACAATGTATAATGATGAGAAAGTGAAATCACAAAGAAATAAAAATAGAAAATGGGATGCCCCCTTCCAATATTGTATCAAATGTTCATTTGCCTGTAGTCCTATTTTATTTGGTACAAGTAATTCCAGAATTTCAGTAATAATTGTGAACATCCTCCAAAGATTCAACCTCCTTCCCACATTGGAATAACAAAACAGATGCTGTTAAAATGAAAGATCACTTACCTCTTCATTTCTTGGTTGGAAGTTGCACAGAAGTAGAAAATCCTGTTTCCAAACTGAGGTATGCATTTAAAAACAAATGGTTTACCCAGAGTGGTATCGACACCAATTTCTGCTCCTTCCAGCTTTGTTACTTCCAAAGGTCTGCACTTCCCTTCATCCTGCAATTAGAAAGAAAGATGCCTAAAGCTTAGAACCAATATATTTTTTAATGCCAAACTGAAGTTTTTTGATGTAAAACTGAAGAAGATGAAGGCAATCCTGCAAGCTGTCAGTGCTGTGTGACTACTTTGCTTATAATGCCTTCAGACACAAAATAACATTGTGAAGACAGCATAACCAAAACATGTATTCGGGTCCAAATCCCATTCCTAGAGCAAAGCACAGCCAGTGCTGTGCCAAGGAGGTATAATTCAGTAGGATCCTGTCCATGGTCTTGAAGGCAATGGTCACTTTGGATACTGAAATGATTGACCACTGTTACTGCACATCCCTTAAACATACTTGGTAAACATTTTCTGTGATGTCTAGAATGAATATATAAATAGACATTCTGTGGCTGAGAATTATTTATGTCCACTGTGTTTCAAATACATCTAGGAAGGGAATAAGACAGATTGGAGGGATTTAAAGGGATACCAGATGCCCCTCAGTGAATGACAGAGAGCCGTGCTCCCTTAATTCTGATAATCCAGACCAGAGAATCATAAAATTGTTAAGGCTGGAAAACACCTCCATAATGATCCTGTCAAACCATTAGCCAAACACCACCTTGTTCACTGCTACTGCCATGGCCTATGTGCCAGATCTGCATGTTTGTAAGGGGTGTTTTTTCATTCATGTGGTTTTCATGAGTAAGAGATCATTCCTTAGGCAAATATCCCTTTGCTACAAAAAGTGGCAAAGGTATATTGCTAAAAAAAATAATATTACAAAAAGTAATTTCTTATTCCTGAGACTGAAGTTCAGCTCATTGATGATACTGACATTATGGAACCTGATATACCTATGTGATTCTGCTTGAGAAGATCATATGTTTTGTACAGATTTTAAATTAACTAACTCAGATTTTAGCTACTACTGTCCCATTCTTCAATAAATTAGAAAAATATTTTTTTCTTTCCTCAAGGTTGTGATCATCTACTTAATGAATTCTAGGCCATCTTCACTATCAAACATGAATGAAATACTCTCAGTAGAAGACAGGAAGCAGGTGCTTCTTTGGTAAATGCTATTCTATGAACAGGAGAAACATCTGAAGTAACCATTCCAATGCTGCTGATTTTCCTAAAATGATCTGAGTTTTAGGTTAAATGTTTCTTTAAAAAAGAATTTAGAGTATTAAACAATGTATAATGATGAGAAAGTGAAATCACAAAGAAATAAAAATAGAAAATGGGATGCCCCCTTCCAATATTGTATCAAATGTTCATTTGCCTGTAGTCCTATTTTATTTGGTACAAGTAATTCCAGAATTTCAGTAACACCATTCATAGTATTTCCTGAGTGATTCATTGAATTCAAATTTTGTTCAAGCACAGTTATGTCACATCCCGAGGTGTCTCCTTAGACTTGAGATTACCTTAGGTGGACATGCAGGTGGTCTGGAACCCAGCTCTTTCCAATGCCCATCAATGAGAGACTGCAGGAGGCTGTTCTCAGAGGTTTTCATGGTTGTTTATTCTTCCTTATCTCAGGAATGCTTTGTCTAGCGAACAGTGGTTTGCTCGCCAGACGTCCAGGGCAGAATCTGCCTGGCAGAGGCAGGACTTATCTTTTATAGTCTAAATTACCTACTAGGTATTTACAGATGACCCCCAATACAATACAATCTTGTTACATGGTCCAGCTCTGTTCTCATCCAATCTAAAAGTGCCAGCATGTCACCCAGCATGGATGACACGGAGAAGAAGGAGGAAGAGGTATCCAGATGCCCAATTCTCCATCTTGGCCACTTGTCCCTTATCACAAACATTCTAGAAATGTGCTAATTCTACATTTTAACAGTCTAATTTACACTCTATTTATTTTTGCGGCTTGCATTTCTTTTCTCAATGTTGGTAAATTGTTCCAAGGAGCTAAATCCAGCCCCTGAGACACCTGGGTCTCATTCGAGGGTCTTTGGGGACCCTGCCAGGGGGGTCTTAAACCTTCCAAGGAAGCCAGAGGAATACTCTGGACTCCCACACAGTTATATTTGCTATATGGGATATGTTTTGTAATGTAACATTAGGAAGCAGCTGAGGAAATATATGCACATTTCATGCTATTAGCAGCAACAAAAAAAAAAAAAAAAAAAGGAAAAAGCTGACAACAGAAATAATTATGAAAAGAACTTGAAAGAAAGACACAAAAGGATCTGTAACTACCAGTGAAAGGGATTGAAAGTAACTTTACAGAAAATAATATCAAATCCTAGAAGGAATCTAAGAGACAATGTGAAAACTGAGCAGTGCTAGAAAGCAGAAGCTTGGCAGTAGGAAATGTGAGGCAGTTGTCCTGAGGTCACTGGTTCAGATTGGTTTCAGGTCAGTAGTAGTATGACCAAATTTTTGACTGTCTTTTAAAAATGTCCTCCTGGATGTGCCCAGTGTACTTAAAATAGACATCTCTTAACTGAGACAGGAAACTGAACTTTTTTTTTTTTTCTTTTTTCTTACTTCTCATTTGCCTAGCTTTCTCCATCATATCTGATGTGTCCACAACCCTTCCTGGCATTTTCACCCTCTGTTATTTTCTGATTTTCTCTGACCAGTTTCCCCTTGAGGTCTGGTGTTGCTTGCTTACTATATTACTAAAATCTTCTCCCAATGTCTTTTTTTCTAATCACTGTATTTTGTGTAGGCTTATTTTTTTTTGGTCTTTAGGGAAGTTACAGCTAAAGCCTGTTTACATTTACTCCTTCTTGAGTAAAAAGAGCTTCTTTGAGCTGGACACATCAATACAGAGAAGAAACTAAGACTTTTAATGTTTTTTTTTCCTTACATCTATTTCCTCTACCCTTGAGGAAAGTGCTTGCCTATGTCAGTGAATAGGGAGCTCTAGATTCCAAAACAGTTCATATGGCATTTTTTGCCAGTAGGGATGAATTAACTTAGTTTTTAATTTTGTTTTGCTTTCAATAATTTACATATAAACTAGAGGGAGTAGAAACATACTGAAGAACAAAACAATGTGGGAAAAAGATTTAACAGCTTCTCTGATTTGAAGAACCTAATTATCCTAAATCAAACAGCACTGGCTGTCAGGTAAAGTACTCATGGAATGATTAACCTTCACATTCCAGTTGGTCCAGTTGGTTATTTTCTTGAGGCTGAGTAATTTGCTGCAATTAATTGCACAAAAGATAATGAATGATTTGCAGGACCAAGCTGCACAGGAAGAACTATTGACTGAGTTAAAATTTTGAACAATTTGAATCAGATAAAATAATTTATCTGTGTATGCCTTTCTCTGGGTCAGGGTATGCAATCTTTTAAGCCAGATTTAACATGCATATCATTAGCTAGCATAATTTCTCATTTCTCAATAGAAATAATACAAAGGATGTATTGGAGACAGTGGATTCAGCAGGTTCTTAAATATTGACTGAAAAATATATTCTGAAGCAATGGGAATCAGGAAAACATAAAGAAATCAGAATATACACAGGTTCTGTATAATGTGGCAGCTTCCAGACTATGGTGATATGGCTCCAAGCAAGAATGAAGAAAAAATAGAAGCTCTATTTCTATGAGCAACGGCTCAGACCTAAATCTATTTCTAGCTAAGCTTTTTATATAAAGTGATTAGGCTTAGCAATGAACACAGGGGCTTATTCAAGAGAACAAAGGACTGAATATTTAGATTGAAATGCTGTGAAGGCTCTGCACATGGCAGACAGGGGTTTTCTTTCTTGGTGTAATAATTGGACTCTTTATACTACACACATGAAAATAATTCAAAAGCATTTTTTCCTTCTTTCCTCCATTCTACTGGAAACAGGGATATGACTAACATGATTTTGGTGATGCAATAGCTATTTACCAGGTCAGGGTCTAATTGTTTTGGATGGTAAGAAATGTCTTTGTTCTCTTTACCATCCCCTCAGCTTTAAGATACTTTGTCTAGTATCTAGTATCCAGTGTGGGAGATACTATGCTTAAGCGCTTCCTAGAGGCATTAAACTTATGAGATTAAGAAATGCAAATCATAATTCTCTTTTTAAAAGTGACGTTATTATATATGATTACAATGAAGAGAAAAAGGACATTCCTGTCCTTCAGTGCTGCCACAGGAAGAGTGCTTCTCAGAAGTATATGCTGCAGTTTTCTTGTAATGTGTTTCAGAGCACTAGGAGCATGAACTATCATGAAGGCCATTTCTCGGAGACTTGGGGCTACATGTGAAAGTTGATTTTCTTTTTATTCACAATTCAGTCTCTCACTACAGCTGAATTGCTAAAGCATGCTCTTTTCTACTATCAGGATAATACTATCCAACTTGACTATTCCTTCCAATGTAACTGCTCCTACTTCATCCTATCACAGCTTTTTCTTTTGACTTTCCTACTTGGAGTCCATACAAAATACTGGCAACAAACCCATACTCTTTAGATATTTATTTCTAACTACTAGTTCTACATCATTCTTAGCCGAGGGAATTGCACAGTGAAATTGAATAAATGACAAAAATAATACAATGACCAGATAGAGATGGTTTGACTAGAATTAGTTAATCTCTGACTTCTGAAAAGGAAGTCTGCCATGAATATACATTAATAACACTTTTCAGTTGAAGACAGGCCTCTTTAGAGGTCCTTCTAGATGATAACCACAATGGTATTTATTTATTAATTTCCTTTCATGTAATAGTTCTCTCTCTCACTATCCTCTTTACCAGGGTCTATTTATCTCCAAGGGGCTGGAAATAATTCATAGAAAAAGATAAAGATAAAAGATAAAAAACAGAGAGGAGCTAATTAAAGCTTCTAAAATTTATACGTGTTTTTTATTTATCTAGTCTTACTTAGCAAGAAAGCAATGATGAATTGAAAGGAGGAAATTCTGTCTTTCACTGGCATTTTTAGTGGTTTCGATAAAGCCAGTATTAAATTTGTTGAACTCCTTACCTGATGGATATTTGCAATTAGGAATTTTGGGAAACAAGTTTCTGACTATAATGCTTTCTTAACCCTTGTGTTTTCCTATTAAGCCTTCAACACTGTTAGCACTCTAGCAGGTATGTCCCCATGATAAATGAATGCATGCTCCACAGTCTTTAAACCCCTTAATGGCGCATTTTTTCCTGGGTCCCAGAAATTATATTCCTTTTCTTTAATGAAGTCACAAGACCAGTATTTTTTTATCCTGAAGACTGCACTATATTTTAAGGTTTTCAAGTTAGCTTTCATGTTCTAAAAGTGGCTTGCTGATGACAGCTCAGAGATTTAATATGTTGAAGTGATGCTTTGCTGCTGTGAAGTAGATTGTTTTTTCTATATCATTGGTCTCATGTAAAGCTGATTAAGTCTTATTTGTCTTACACTGAAGTCTTCACCACAAACATTTTGTGGTGACTTTGCAGCCCCTTTACTATGATGAGCAGCAAATGGCACTTGTAGAGGAGCAAGCGTTGCTGTCTGTAAAGAAAGGAACAGTGTGTGACTATACTGATGTATTTTCAGCTTTCCCTGAAAAAAATGTGTTGTCTGCTTTTACTTGACTTACGGAAGTATTTAAGTGTACATTTATGTCTGTCTCATAATTTCCAGATATCTTCCCTTGAAGAAAAAAACTGGGCATGTTGAAAAATAAGGAAATACCATGTTTGAGAAGATCCAGTGTTCTGGACAACGGAGATCAGATGTGTAGAATATATAGTGGAACTCCATGGTTGCCAAGCGTAGGCAAAAGTGTTGTAAATCATTTATCTCTGCTGATCTCAGTAATTTATCAAAACCAAGGTTCTAACATAAAAACACCTCTGCTCTGAGGTGGCAAACACAGCTACAACTGCTGAAGTGAAAAGTATATTTTAGCTACTTATTTGGATTGTAGAGTCAAGGACATCTGTTGGCAGCATCTATTTAAAGGAAAAGAAAGCAACCTTGTGTGTGAAGTGACTGAATATTTTGCAACAGCTATCACTTCACCACTGTGTGATTGGCTAGAGATGACTCAAAAAGCAGCAGTTACAGGGAGACTCAAATGTAAAAAAAATCTAGAAATCTTCTTTATAATATAGGCAGGAAGAAAAGAATTCAAGATGGATAATTTCTGGTTGTAGATTGCAATGATGAGGAAATCTAGCTCTCTGTTTTTGTTCATATGGACTAAAGTAGAGATGAATCATCCTTTCTCCAATACAAAACATTATACTCTACATTTCAGACTTAAATAAAGAGCCTAGTTGTCTTCTTATACAACTGAAAATCAGGCATGGCCTTGCTGGAGTCACTGGAAATACACTAATATAAGTTGATGTTCTTAAGAACTGAATGAAGATAAGTAAATTGATTAGCCTGGCTATTTTGTTGTATAGTCATTGCTCATCCAGGTTTTTTTTTCCTCCTGAATTATTCTTGCCTTCAATTAAGTATTTCAAAGAACTTTTTAGATACAGTAAGTGAAAAAAAAATTTCCTCCAGAATAAGGCAAGGCCTGGAACTTAATCTTGCAATTTAATCGTCTAGCTGGCATATAACATAAAAGCTGTGTTAAACAAAAAACATTATTTATAATTCTCTTAGGAAAAAAAGTGGGATGAGCAGTTCTCTTCTTACATCCTGAGAGAAATCATACCAAAAGAAACAAATGCCAGTGAATACACTTGAGATCCCTCTTATTTCATTTGGGCTTTAGATCTCTCTGTAGTGAAGAACTGTATTTAAGTATCTTTTTCTCTCTCATACTAAATGACTCCTCAGAGTACTCTGCAAGCATATTACGTAGTGAAGAAAATCCTTGTGTTTTCATCTGCGAAAATAGTGCCTCAATATTTCAGTATTCTGAAATGTATTCTTTGGAGTCCAGAGAAAGAGACCAAAAAAAAAATAAAAATATGAAATAATCTAAAAAGTAATTGAAGGGCACTAGTCTTGGATAATGCAAGAAAATAAGCAGTAGTTAGCTATTGCTATAAAATATTTATGCAGTGCTTATTTATTATTTTAAGAAAAAGCAAATGGACACAGTTTGCATGACTGAAATACTTATTTTCTTAGTGCAACAAGTAAGATAGTTGAGGAACAAATGAATTAAAAGCAACCTACTCGTTGAAAGAAAGAAGTGAAATGTAAGATCATGGGACACCTCCTAATCCTCACTCCAATTTATCTAACATTCTGCCTTTGTGATATTTAATTGATGAAAAACTCTGGTTTAAAAGTATAACCAGATATCCATTTTTACATTTCAGGAATTTGATGATGGATCTGGTTATGATAAAATTAAATCTCTCCAAAACAATGTTCCTACATATTTGTATCTTTTTAGTGTGAAGTTTTTTACTTGGTTTTGTTTTGACAACAGAATAGCTAGTGCTGAAACAAAGCACTGGCCAGACTGTTTTGTTGTGTGTACCATGACAGATGCAGAGCAATTCCAGCTATTCTGCTGGGAATGTCAAGTGGATAGAGAACTGTAGAAGAATACTCAACAAGCCTCCTTTATACAACTCATACAAAACCCTGTAGCACTGATGTTTCACTGTGAATACCATAAGTCAAGATAATGATCTGTAAATTTGAGTACAGAACTGCTGCAGTTCATAATTCTGGACACAGTTTGATTCACCACCAGCCACTCTCCTTACCTTCTTGTGTTTGTAATAGTGTAGGTAACCATTATGTTTCAGCACAAACCACCTCTTTCTCCAGCCCTTCAGTATTGCTGATTGTGTTCGTTTGTGCAGATATCCTCGGCAGGTAGGTTTGGGGGTGTTGGGGTAACGGCTGATGTCTGATCCCACTATCATAGTCAGGATATCAGGACCTAAAGTATTACATATGAAAACATAAGTCAAAATTATAAACATGTCAATATTTCTGAATACTCATGTAGGGTAAGGAGCAGGAAGGCGGTATTCTATACCACGCCCATGTCCTCCCAGTGAAGATTCTAGAACCGGCAAGGAGAAGAATAGCCAAGAAAGCATATTAAATCAAGTGATATTTGGCCTTCTTTTAACAAAAAGTCAGGACTGAAACTAATTTTGCATTAAGAATAGTAATGGAGCCAACTATCTGAAGTGATCTTTAAAATTTTTTTTTGTGACCTATCTTTGCAAGCATCTTTGGTACTTGTCTGTTTTACCAGTTATGAGAAGTAATTGAATTTCATTGCTTAAATAGCTGTACATAAATTGAGGTTTAACAAAAAATAGATGAGATGCTCTTAGAGCACCTCCAGTTTCTGTTATTTTACATATGCTCTTGAGAATTCTTTCTTTTCCATGCCTGGGAGTATTCTAACCTTTCCTGTGCCCCTCACTGAGAAGGGTGGCTCTTGGAAGCTAACCTGTGCTAAAGCATCTACCTGTAATTTGCAAAAAGGTAAGCACGTGGAATAGATGATCGATTACAAGATTTAAAAAAATATATTATCTTCATCAATGAGATGCAACATCACAATATTTTCTGACAGTATCAATATATCTATGATTTTGACCCCAAAGGCCTGAAATTTTGAGTGTATCAATACTAAAGGAGCAGGTGGTAATGCCTAGAGGTGGATTGAGAAATGTGACTATGACACACCTTCATCTGCAAAACATTTGCTGGGTTTCTTTTTGGGGACACTTGACTTTGGGAATGCAGTTGGTGTGCCAAGATTTAATCCAGGAGGTGTTCTCTGAGGAGTTAAAAATACCAGTAATCAGAGATTTTTCTGCTAAAACACTCAATATTCTCTTAAATAAAACAGTGTGAATAGCACCTCTATAATTAAAAAACATGGTATGAGTCAAGTTAAATTTATCACTGTGTTGCAAAAATATTTTAATGTATTGAATTTCCCATGAGCCTTTGTCAAAACTTCATCTGGGGTAAATAAGGGAATAGCAGTAAATTAATTTTCAGCATGCAAACGTGGCTATCTTTGGGTTTTAGTCATCACAATTCTGGGAAGAATACACTTGACTAATGTCCCTGACTCTGTTTCTGTGGTGGTGCAAAAGGATGCCTTATGAAATAAACTCTCTGATCTCTTGACTAGACTGCAGGTCTTGGCAACGGAGAAAGAGAAGGAAGATGTGATGTCTCTCCATGAGGAAGTATAAGACATAAATAAGGCATTTGTGTCTCTGCAGTCACTTTCAGAGCTTTCTGAGTCACTGTACTTATAATAGGAGAGCCAAAAGCATTATTGTCCCATGCTCTTTGGGAAATAAGTTTCTGAAGTGTCTAGAAATCAAGGTCTATACAAAAAAGTGACCTCAGCAATACTGTATGACTACTTCATGAAACAATACATTAAACTACTAAATGAGATTTCTGTTGCATACATCACCCTGTTTGTCTGGATGTCATTGGAGTGTTGAACAGGAAACCTGACCCATTGATTTAATTTATTGTGATCTCAGAATTACCTTTCCTTGCCAGATTGGCAGCTTCTGAATGTGGCATGCTGGTGACATCAGTTCCATTGACTGCTATCAGAATATCTCCAACTTGAAGCCCTGCTTCTTCAGCTGCACTATCTGGAATTTAAAGAATAGAAAAAGAAAGAGAAAAAGAAAAAGAAAAAGAAAAAGAAAAAGAAAAAGAAAAAGAAAAAGAAAAAGAAAAAGAAAAAAGAATAGAAAAAGAAAAAGAGAAGATGAAAAAAAGAGAAAAAAAAAAGAAAAAAAAAAAAGAAAAATAAACAAAACAAAAAACAAAAACCCACCAAAACCAAAAAACAAACACAAAAATTTATTTAGCGCTAAGATATGAAGCATGCCTATATCATCACACTTCTCTAGCAAAACTAATATCTGTTCAACCAATCAAGGATTATGTTTTAGGGCCTTCATGATGTCTACTTGGAGGTGGAACAAGTTTTACTGACCAACCTGTTACTCATCTATAAATGAAGCTGCAGGATTTGGATACTGGCGCAGGCTAGATAATCACTGGCTGTGGAGAAATTAGGATTTAAATGCTATAAGATGCAAATAGACATTTCAGTATCTGAGAGTTATGGCCTGAAGTGCAAAGAAAGATCTGATGCAAAGCTCAGTAGTGTCAGTAAGAAAAAAATCTATTTTTCTGATAAGCTTTGAATTTTACCCCAAAAGAGTACCTTCCATAAACATATTTGTCTAATAGAATTTGGATATAGCATTTTGAGGATTTTTGGCTTTAGGAAGAAATTATATGGTAAGTTAAAAAGGTCCCAGTGAAGGAAGAACCCAATCAGATTTTAATGCATCATCTTTTGTTTATTTGTTAACCATTGCAAAGCACATGCATTCCTAATAAAATAGTGCTCAGCTACATGCCAGGCGGGAATGGAAGCAAACTATAGTGATAATATGTTCTATTCATAGAACATATGAATGCACTAATAGAACATATGAATATATGAATGAGGACACCAAGAGACAGTTACTTAAAACTCAGCTCAGATACAGTATTTACCTTCTCATTTATAAATAAATATTCCTAATGTACTGTGAAAGAATGGTTTTGGACAGTATTATTCCATGTCCTTAATGCTTAATTTATGCTTTTAAAGATTTTTTACCTTATGATGCAGTAAATGTGATCCTTTAGTACATTTCTGAGAATGCTTAGAAATTGTAGGGATGAGATTAGTAAAAGCTTAATAACAGGCATAATAAAGCCCCAGTCCACCCTCATGTGTATTTGCAAAAATGTTCTGACATTTGCAAAAATAATTTCAAGTGTCAGAACATTTTGGGTAGTTTTGGCCTTGAGCATGCCATACCAGACTTTATGACTGTAAGTGGTCTGTAAAATATTATTAAAATACTCATTATAGAATCATAGAATGGTTTTAGGTGAAAGAGAGCATAAAGATCATCTAGTTCCAATCCCCTTTCACTGGACCAGGTTGCTCAAAGTCCCATTTAACTCTGCCTTGAACTTTTGAAGGGATAGGGCATCCACAGTCTCTCTGGGCAACCTGTACCTCATCACTCTCACAGGAAAAAATTTCTTCCCAATGAAATGAGTTATATTTTGAGAAAACATAATTTTACTACAAGCTTGTCTGAAAAAGCTCCATTTTTTTTAATGTTGTCACTATTTTAAAGCAACTGCATTTGAAAACAGCATCCAAATAAAAGAGTGATATGAAATGTGAGTTGCTATACTTACTGTTCACTAGTAGGGATAAATTGGTAAGTGTCAGAGCTATCATATGTACGATTTTATTTAGGTAATGAACTTATGAACTCAGGCTGCTGAATTCACAGGCTTTCCCAGTGTTGTCAGGATAATGGACAATCTAATACATAAGGCTGGTAATAGTCGCAAAGCTATTCTCAAATGCCATGCCAGAAGGCATGTACTAGCCTTCTCTGTATGGGATGACATTTTGTGTAGTATCTACATTTTAAAGTGAGAATCTATCACAGTCTCCTGTACCTTCCGCTCTTTTTCTAATTCTACTGTGCCTGTCCTGAGATGCAGAGCAGTAGAGCAAGCAGTGTTCTAGATTTGGATGAGCCAAGGCCGTAGGGTAGGTAGAAGTAAAATGACAGACTGCTTGTGTCTTATTCTCTCTGCTGTTACTGACTGAGTCAGCTTTTAGCCAGATTTCTAAGCTGACATTACGCACAGAGCCAATGATTTCAGAGACCTTTCAGTGGTGATTCCCAAGATCTCATTCCTGAGCAGAAGTGCCAATGCCATTATTAAGGCCTGTACAGCTAGCTCATCCTTCGCTTCTCTTACATTCCATCTTGGCTGAAAATCATCTGCCATTTTTCGCTCATTCATTAGGGTTTTAGAGTTTCTTTTGGGGTTCCTTACAATCATCATAATTCTCGGAGGAAGCTAACAGCCCACCTGTCGAGAATGACAGATGGCTTGACGGATCCAAGCAGAAGTGTCCCTAGCTGTCCTGGTTTGAAGGACAGGTGTCTGCCAATAAAGGCAGAAGTTTTCCTTTGAAACAGAGACCTGAATTCCACTCCCCCCCAAGTATTATAAACGTTTGAATCAAGGACTCTGAGGCAGAGATAAGGGGGTAGGAATAACAGCTCTTTTACTAATATATCTAACTGTACAAGCAGAAACAACAGCAGTTGTTAAAATTACCAACAAAACAGAACAGATAACTCGGTTCCAGTCCTTTCTTTAGTTGTGGGCACACTCTCTCTCGGCGGGAGCGGAGGTGGGAGGAGGCGGGAGCGGCCATGCTGGTCTCAGAGGAGAGTGGGCTGGAGCGGGCAGCTCCTTGCTCACTTTTTGGGTTCTGGTGGTCAGCTGTGTCCGCAGAGGCAGGAGGCTGAAGCAGAGCAGATGCAGGGCAGGTGATCGCAGAGGGTCTGGCTCTCCTGCGTTCGGCCGCGTGGCTCCAAGATCGGGGGATCCTCCTCCGAGCTCCCCGGAAACACGAGTCCCCTCCGGAAGCACAAGAGCCCCTCTCGAAGCCGGTCCCACCTACCCCTTTTGTCCAGAGTCGTCAAAGACCCTGTGTGTAACCCGGCCAGCTCCATTGGCATGATAATGGGAAAAATTCTTTAAATTGACACAGTAATAGGAAAACACTCAACCCCCAACATTATCCACCCCGAATTTTTCCCATGCCAACATGCTACAGCAAATTAAAACTTTTATATCATACACATACATGCAGTTACAGGCACAGTATCATAGATAGTTCACCCTAGAACAAGGTCTCCTTGGGGTATGCATCGGGTCTCTCCATCCTTTTGCATCACCCACCAAGTACAACCTGGTCCTTGAGCAAAAACCACCCCACAAACAGGATTGTCTTTGCTGGAGGCAAAGTTCACCCAAACAGTTTTTCCTAACATGCCTCTCAGGTGTACCACAGGGACCTTATCTCCATCTGGTGTTCCCAAGGGCTCAGATTGGGCAGGGCCTGCTGAGTTAGTGGAACCTCAGGTATTCACTAACCATGTGGCCATTGATAGACTGATCTCCCAGTTTTTGAAAGTCCCCCCACCAAGTGCCTTTAAGGCAACTTTAAGCAGGCCATTGCACTGTTCGACTTTCCCAGCTGCTGGTGCATGGTAGGGTATATGGTACACCCACTCAATGCCATGTTCTCTAGCCCAGGTGCTTATAAGGCTATTTTTGAAATGAGTCCCATTGTCTGACGCAATTCTCTCAGGGGTACCATGCCTCCAGAGGATTTGCTTTTCCAGGCTCAGGTGGTGTTCTGAGCAGTGGCATGAGGCACAGGGTAGGTCTCCAACCACCCGGTGGTGGCTTCCACCATGGTCAGCACACAGTGCTTGCCCTGGCGGGTCTGAGGCAGAGAGGGATCTGAGGCAGTCAATTTGCCAGGCCTCTCCATACTTGTACTTGGACCATCGCCCCCCATACCAGAGGGGCTTCACCCGCTTTTGCCTGCTTGGTGGCAGTGCACGTGTCACAGTCGTGGAAAACCTGAGAGATGCTGTCCATGGTTAGATCCACCCCTCGGTCTCGTGCCCACTTATAGGTGGCATCTCTGCCCTGATGACCTGAGGCATCATGGGCCCATCGAGCTAGGAACAACTCTCCCTTGTGTTCCCAATCTAAGTCTATCTTTGAGACCTCTATCTGTGCAGCCTGATCTACCTGCTTGTTGTGCCGGTGTTCTTCATTAGCCCGACTCTTGGGAACATGGGCATCCACATGACGGACTTTCACGGGTAGTTTCTCTACCCGAGTGGCAATGTCTTTCCACTCATCAGCAGCCTAGATTGGTTTTCCTCTACGTTGCCAGTCATCCTTTTTCCACCTCTCCAGCCAACCCCACAGAGCATTGGCTACCATCCAGGAATCAGTATAAAGGTAGAACTTTGGCCATTTCTCTCTCTCAGCAATGTCCAAGGCCAGCTGAACAGCTTTGAGTTCAGCAAGTTGACTTGATCCACCTTCTCCTCAGGTAGCTTGTGCAACCTGTTGTGTGGGGCTCCATACAGCTGCTTTCCACTTCCGGTTCATCCCTACAATGCGATAGGAACCGTCGGTGAAAAGGGCGTAGCATTTTTCATCTCCTGGCAGTTGGTTGTATGGTGGGGCTTCTTCAGCCCGGGTCACTTGCTTCTGCTCCTCTTTGTCAGCGAGACCAAAATCTTCACCTTCTGGCCAGTTTGTAATTATCTCCAAAATCCCAGGGTGATTCGAGTTGCCAATACAGGCGCGCTGCGTGATGAGGGCAATCCACTTGCTCCATGTGGCGTTGGTGACGTGGTGAGTAGAAGGAACCTTTCCTTTGAACATCCACCCCAGCACTAGCAGTCAGGGTACCAGGAGAAGCTGTGCTTCCGTGCCAATCACCTCTGAGGCAGCTTGAACTCCTTCATAGGCAGCCAGGATTTCCTTCTCTGTGGGAGTGTAATTGGCTTCAGACCCTCTGTAACTTCTGCTCCAGAATCCCAGGGCTTGGCCTCGGGTCTCACCAGGCACCTTCTGCCAAAGGCTCCAGGACAGACCATGGTTCACCGGCTGCAGAGTAGAGCACATTCTTTACCTCTGGTCCCATCCTGACTGGGCCAAGGGCCACTGCATGAGCGATCTCCTGCTTGATCTGGGTGAAGGCTTGCTGCTGCTCAGGGCCCCAGTGGAAATCGTTCTTCTTGCGGGTGACCAGGTAGAGAGGGCTCACAATCTGGCTGTACTCAGGGATGTGCATTCTCCAAAAGCCTATGGCACCTAGGAAAGCTTGTGTTTCCTTCTTGCTTGTTGGTGGAGACATTGCAGTGATCTTATTGATGACCTCAGTGGGGATCTGGCGCCGTCCATCTTGCCACTTCACTCCCAGGAACTGGATCTCTCGGGCAGGTCCTTCGACTTTGCTCTTTTTAATGGCGAAACCAGCTCCCAGCAAAATCTGGATGATCTTCTCTCCCTTCTCAAATACCTCCACTGCTGTGTTCCCCCACACAATGATGTCATCAATGTACTGCAAATGTTCTGGAGCCTGACCCTTTTCCAGTGCAGCCTGGATCAGTCCGTGGCAGATGGTGGGGCTGTGTTTCCACCCCTGGGGCAGTCGGTTCCAGGTGTACTGCATGCCTCTCCAGGTGAAAGCAAACTGAGGCCTGCACTCTGCTGCCAAAGGAATGGAGAAAAACGCATTGGCGATGTCAATGGTGGCATACCACCTTGCTGCCTTGGACTCCAGCTCATACTGCAGCTCCAGCATGTCCGGCACGGCAGCGCTCAGCGGTGGAGTCACTTCATTCAAGGCACGATAGTCCACAGACAGTCTCCATTCTCCGTCAGATTTGCGCACAGGCCAGATGGGGCTGTTGAAGGGTGAGTGGGCTTTGCTGACCACCCCTTGTATCTCCAGCTCACGGATCATCTTGTGGATGGGGATCACAGCATCTCTATTTGTCCGGTACTGCCAGCGGTGCACTGTCATAGTGGCAATTGGTACCTGTTGCTCTGTCACTTTCAGGAGCCCCACTGCAGATGGGTTTTCTGATAGTCCAGGCAAAGTGTTCAACTGCTTAATGTTCTCTGTTGCTACAGCAGCTATTCCAAAAGCCCACGTGAACCCCTTTGGGTCTTTGTAATAGCCATTCCTGAGGAAGTCTATGCTTAGAATATGTGGTGCCCCTGGGCCAGTTACAATAGGATGTTTCTGCTATCCCTTCCCTGTCAGACTAATCTCAGCTTCCAGCAAAGTGTATTCCTGTGGTCCCCCCATCACCCCAACAATGGAAACAGGTACCTTCCCCACATGTTCTGATGGTATCAGGGTGCATTGTAAACCAGTATCAACTAGCACTCTATGTTCCTGTGGCTTTGATGTGCCAGGCCATCGCACCCACACTGTCCAATACTCTCTGTCATCCCATGCCTCTCCCCGGCTAGAGGCAGGGCCCCTCTAGCCCTGGTTATTATTTCTTTCCTGGGCATACATAATGGAGGTTCCTTCCAGGGGATCTGACAGATCATCCTCCCTTCTGTGATACCCTGCACCTTTACCTTCATTTTAGCTACCTTCCTTTTAGCGCGGTTCCCTCGGTTAGCATTTCCCTCCCTGAGCTGATGCACCCGTGCTGCCAGGACAGAAGTGGGTTTCCCATCCCATTTTACCATGTCTTCTCCATGGTCTTGCAGGAAAAACCACAGGTCAGCTCTTGAGGTGTACCCTCTCTCCCTAGCTGGGTGATGTTGGGTTCTAGATTTAGGGCCTGTGACTCGCACTGGTTCTGCACTAATCTTTCTTATCTCCTCCCTTATCTCCTCCCTCATCTCCTCCATCCTGTCTTGAACTTCTTGGAGGTCCCTGGCCACGGCAGAGACATTGGCCTGCATTGGACTATTCATCATACTCTAAAAATTTCTGAGTCTGTTGGCAACAGAACCCACTGTCTCTTGGTGGTTATCAGCATTGATCATTGCAATGAAGGTGGTATATTGAGATGGCCCCAGGGTTGCCAGATTCCACAGCATCTGCCCTGTGCATCTGACCTTGTCAGGATCATTGTCATGCTGTCCATCCCTCCCAAAGAGTACCTCTAATACTGCCACTTCTCTCAGCTGCTGGATCCCTTCCTCAAGAGTCTTCCAGCGCGTTCTACAGTGGTACTCCTGCATTTCTCTTTGTGGACAAACTTCTCTCTCATACTCACTAAAAGCTGGTCCCAGAGGGAAAGGAGGCCTTTCTCCCTTACAAATATCTGGTCCACACCTGAATCCTGGGCCAAGGATCCCAAATTCCTGGCCTCAGTTCCATCCAGTTGCACACCTGTTCCCGTAAGATCCCAGACCCGGAGTAACCAAGTTGTAAAAGACTCACGGCCCTGCCATACAATGTCTTTACGCAGGTTACAGAGACTGTCGTATGAGAGGGACTCGGTGACAATCTCAACCTCTGGCTCCCTTGCTGGTTGTGAGGATTCTCCTGGCTGATCCCCATTATCTAGGTGCCTCGTTTTAATCTTAAATTTTCTAGTTTCCACAGGGGCAACTGCTGCTGGCTGTGGCTGCCCCTGTGATCCAGCTGGAACCTGGACAGATACAACATATACGGGTTCCACTGCAGCACCATCTGACTCTCCCTCTTTAGGGCAGGGGGAGGGTTTCTCACCAGCTGAAGAAAAATGCTCCTTCAACATCTGGCTGTGCTCGTTAAACATCTGGCTGTGCTCCTTCAACATCTGGCTTTGCTCCTTCAACACCTGGCCTATATCCTTCTCTAGAGCCCCCACCCACTCTGGGTGGTTCATTTCTGCGGTGGGCTGTGGGGCAGCATCAGGCTCTGGGGCAGCATCCATAGTCCCCGGAGCAGAGTCATGTTCTGGGGCAATATCCCTAGTACCTTGGCCAGGGTCATGTTCTGGGGCAACATCCCTGGTCCCTGGGGCAGGGGAAGACTCTGGGGCAACATCCCTAGGCCCTGGGGTAGGTATCAGGGTTGTTAACCAAGCCAATATTCCCTTGTTTCTGAGTGCTAAGTAGAGCAGGCCTATCAGCAACGCCAGCCACTGTATAATAACACTAGCAGTTAAAACAGATCTGAAATCCTTGAAAACTGGTGGGGTAGCCTCAAAAAACTGGGTGATGGGTTGGGAGAAAATTTCCCTTGCATTCATTACCTCACAGTAAGTACCATTATTGAAATAACCCCAGAAACACGCAGTTAGAGTACGATAGCTCTGGATCCATGTGGCCACTTCCCAGAGAAAATTAAAAAACCATGAATTCCTGACATAATCAATCCACCACACAAATTGGATAACAGCTACAGTAACTTTGGTGAGAGGGCCCATATTCAAATAAGGGCTTACAAATGGGAGAGAGAGAGAGAGATATCTGTGGCCATATGGAGCCCAAACCAGATTAAACCGGACAGCATGTTACCACTTAAGAGAGCTGTTACTCCTCTCTTAACTCTCCTCTTAATGCCCTCGGGCCCCACAATGGGCGCCAAAATCTGTCCTGGTTTGAAGGACAGGTGTCAGCCAATAAAGGCAGAAGTTTTCCTTTGAAACAGAGACCTGAATTCCACTCCCCCCCAAGTATTATAAATGTTTGAATTAAGGACTCTGAGGCAGAGATAAGGGGGTAGGAATAACAGCTCTTTTACTAATATATCTAACTGTACAAGCAGAAACAACAGCAGTTGTTAAAATTACCAACAAAACAGAACAGATAACTCGGTTCCAGTCCTTTCTTTAGTTGTGGGCACACTCTCTCTCGGCGGGAGCGGAGGTGGGAGGAGGCGGGAGCGGCCATGCTGGTCTCAGAGGAGAGTGGGCTGGAGCGGGCAGCTCCTTGCTCACTTTTTGGGTTCTGGTGGTCAGCTGTGTCCGCAGAGGCAGGAGGCTGCAGCGGGGCAGATGCAGGGCAGGTGATGGCAGAGGGTCTGGCTCTCCTGCGTTCGGCCGCGTGGCTCCAAGACCAAGAGGATCCTCCTCCGAGCTCCCCGGAAACACAAGTCCCCTCCAGAAGCACGAGAGCCCCTCTCGAAGCCGGTCCCACCTACCCCTTTTGTCCAGAGTCGTCAAAGACCCTGTGTGTAACCCGGCCAGCTCCATTGGCATGATAATGGGAAAAATTCTTTAGATTGACACAGTAATAGAAAAACATTCAACGCCCAACACGAGCCAATAGGATTTTTGGAAATATTAGAAGGATTACTGCAGCCTCATTTTAATTTTTAATGGTCTATTCATGGATGTCAGTCCACAAAAGTTTTAGACTTTACATCTCGAGGGAAGCTAAATGTAGGCACTTGTACAAAATATGAACTCACATGGCAGAAGACAGGACAGCGGAGTCTGATTTACCCCTAGGAACAACGGAGGTCTAAAACATCTGTTCTGAGGAGCTCTGAAGTTCATGAGCAGTTCATGCTATCAAACACCCTGCACCCACTAATTATGGAAAATATCATGTACATCTATATCATAAATTAATATAACGCAGATGTTTTATACTACATAGATCATATTATATCATATAGATATATATAATATAATTATATCAGTGTATATAATATAGTATTATGTATTTATCTTTTATATATTTCCACAGGAGAAATTAACCAGTATAAACACAACTTACTTGTGTCAATTTCAGTCACAAGGATAGGCTTTGAGAACTGGATCCTGAAACCCCAAGGATAATTGCCAATTCCTTTAGTGATCTTCACTGTTCTTTCTCGAACTGGAAATAGGAAGAAAGATACTTTGTTTCTCTACGCATTCAATTTAATAAGCAGCAGTCTGTTTTTAAAACTTTTTGTAGGCACTAAGTGTTACTGATTCTACAAACGTTTGGGGTGCTTTCAGTATCACTCCTGGCTGTTTGGTGCTGGTCTTCAGACAGTGACCTGACACCTCACACTGCAACAGATCAAATATCATTCATGTTAAGGCACTGGCAGACAGCAATTTAAATTAAGTGCCTGGACTTTGTAATGTACAGCTGAAGTATTCAGGTATTCCACTCTACTGATGGTGTTCTGGGAGAGGAAAAGACACATGCTCTCTGTGTCAGACCTCTGTGTTGCAAATAGAAAGTATTTCTATTTCTCAAACACTTCTCAAATTGTCTTAAATCTGTTTCTTGTAGTTCCATTCTTTTTATGTTTCAGAAGGCCTCTGTTTTTTGGATAGTTGTTCCTTCGCCTTTTGTTTATCCTTCCACTCCACACTCCCATACTGACTTCCAATCCTGTAGTCAAACCTCCCTAGCCACATTGAAATATTCTGCCTAGGGGGGCTTAAATCTCTTTCAACTCAGCAGAATTGAACACAAAGGGATCAGACTCAGTAAAAAGGAAGATCAGGATCCAATTGCTTACTTCCATCTTTTTCTCAAGGTCTAATTTTATTATTATTCTACCTTAAATGGCTTTGTTCTTTAGCAAATCCTATGCTTAAGAAGGGTTTCTGTGTAAATTTGATTTCTTGGAGTCTGATTTTGATAATTTGGCTACCTTACTGTGTGTGTTTTTTGTTTTTTTGTTTTTTTTTTTTTAATGGAGGTCAATTCAGTAGGAATTTATGACAGTTATTTGTCTTCAAATTGTGCACTATTTGGAAGACAAAAATTGCTTTAAAGGTTACTTTACTAGAAGGCCAATTGATGTTATCTGTCCAAAATAGATACTTCAATACTGACTTTAATTATCTTGCTGAAATTCTGAGCTCTCCCCTGGGAGAAGAAGTGACCAAAATAATTCCAAGAATATTCTCATGTGTGTTAAGGGGAATTTTTCATATCAGAAAATTTATAGCAGACATTTATTTTCTCTCATTTTCTGATTTATGATCTCCAACAAATGATTTATGAGTTCCAACAAAGAACAATTTCTTGGAAACCTATAGGGGTGTTCCAGTTTGTCTTAGTTCTTTGAACTAATTTTTGAACTAAGACTAACATCTGAGAAGTGAAGGAAAACCTTCCATCCCCCATAAAAAGTTATTCACTATATCTGTTTACACATATTTAAACTACCATCATAGCAAATTGCTATTTTCTTTCTAGATCAACTATGTCTGAAAGTTTGATGTAAACAGATTATATGTCCATTGTAATACTTTATGACCATAAATATCTATATTATCTTGCCATGTTTGAAGAAGTAATTGCAATTACATTGTCTTCACCATTATCTCATCATATTTAGTTACAAACTTTTACCAGCTTTTCAAGTAATGATATTTTGCAAGACAATAGCTAAATAAGAACTATTTCTTGTTTAAATAATCTTTTAGATTCTTGGGTTGCTCATTTTCCTGTCTTTAGCATAAGTGACTAGCATCTTCTCCAAAATCTCATTTCCCTGAAATAATCAGAATGCCCAAAATAAATAATTTTTTTGGACATTTATTACCTGTTGCTCTAGCCAACTTACTTGCCACTGGTCTAGGTCTTTTGCTGAGACATCTAGGACTGTTATCTGGAGAGACGTCATCTCCTCTGAAAACCCAGGAAGCAGAATGAAAATTTTCTGTGTAAAAACCTCTGTCCTCATTTTCAGAATATAGCCCCAGATCTACTGATCGAGCGTCCTCTGAATTTACTGTCATGACGATAAGACAAATAAAAGTAATGTGAGAAGGGAAAAAGCATGACGAGTAAGAAACCTCATCCTGGAAGAAGAGCCAAAAGCTTCTTAATGAACTGTGTGTAATGTTTGTACTGATTTCCTCAATTTTGGTGCTGTTAAAGGAGAAGTCTGCAAGGATTTCCAAATATAAGATCATAATAATGGAGGCTAATGTATGCTGAACTTGAGTAAGAAGTGAAGCCTTAATGCAAGTGGTCAAAACATGTGTTGCAACTCCTTAAGACAAATCTGGCTTTAGCTAGTTCTTAAACTATTTTATGTGACTCATTTGATTAGGAAATCAAATCTTCTAGAAATTTAGTATGACTTCAGGGCATATCAGAAGACAAAAGAGAAGATGAAAAGTATCTTCCATGATAGGGGCATTGATGACCATGTTTTCTGTTTGCTTAATCTTAGCTCTTCCAGATATGTGAAGTCTTTTTAAAAAGGAGGTGAGGAAATAATAGTTTGGTGGGGTTTTTTGTTTGTTTTTGGTTTTGTTTGTTTGTTTGTTTTTTCTTTTACCATAGAACTCCTGGCTAGTTCCTTCATAGTCTGTTGAATGTCTGCATTATGTGCTATCCTGAGGATTTTCAAATTTATATTTTATAATAATTTACATTCACAATGTCTTGAAATGAGTTCGCACGGAGATGGAGGAGAGCTCTAGTTGAGGGCTCTCAAGGCAAAAGGATGTCAGGCAGCTGGCTGTGACAGGTTATAAGCAGCAAGCTGAATGTAAATAAAAAAGCTATGTCTGACATTCCAGGAGCTGGAACTTTGAAGTTAAGACTGGATGGTGAAAGTCATATATAAGTAAACATCATCAGATGCTGTGCTAACAGAAAGACTGAAAATATAAATTTTCTGAGAGGAAAAAACCCATCAGTATGAAATGCCTAGTATAATGCAGCTAGATTTAATGCAGGAGGCAGGATCTGTTGGCTTTGCTTATCCTGTGTTTGATATAAAATGACTCCCAGTTTAAAAACAGAGAAGATAAATATTTAACTTTATTTAAAGTTATATTTGTTAGGGAAGTCACTTTCTGAATGTAAGTGGCAGTCTTTTCATCACTTAGAAAATGTGTCTATACTCAACTATATTTGTCTGTGTCTAGACAAATACTCCAATTCCACTGGGTTCTCCCTTATATGCAGAAAGTACGAGATTACATGCTTAACTGTATAAGAAGCTAATAGGAAACAGATAAATAAATAAATACTACTATGCTGATATGCTAAAAGCTCATTTTGCCTTGCTACCATGAATGCCATACTATGGTAGCAATGCCTTCCTGCCTTAAATTAAAACCAAGACTAGCATCAAACAACTCAATACAGCACAGTATTTTGCCAGTTTAATGCTGAATTTTTATAACTGTAGTAGATTAGAGCAGGTTAAAATGTGAAAAACCGTCGAAACTATATGCACTGCCATACTGACAGTATGGAATTATGCCAAAGCATTTCTTTCCTCCTTCAGTTTTCAGAACAGATGTTAAACTGGGGTGTCACAAACAAGTGCAATTAAATTCTTCCCAGATGCTGGATGTAAGAATGTAAGGAACTGCTGCTTCCACATGTCAGTCAGAGTTGTCGCAAGTCTGCCAACACAGGGAAACAGTCAAACTAAAAGTGACAAAAGTCTCAGGACTGTGACATAATATCCAAAACAGAGGATCTCTGACAGAATTGTCTGCCCAGGCACCTGCTCTGGAGACCACCCTTGGTTTATGCCATATGCTACATGAAGCTTTGTCTCAAGGAAAGCAATTCTAGGTATTGCAAATTGCTCTTTTTTGACTTCTTTGATTTCTTAAAAATACATATATGCTTTCTCTATGAAACCATCACATGCCTGACTTAGTAAAATTTACGGTCCAGCTTTGTATTCAAGAGACATTACTGTTTTACTGTTGAAATCAAGAAAGATTTTACCCTGGTATGCATAGCACCCATTAGGTTTTTTTGAGCTCAGGTGGGCATGTTAACTTTCTAGTCTTAATACAATGGCCTAGAATCTGTTTTGTTGGGTTTTTTTTTGTTTTTTGTTTGTTTTTTGTTTTTTTTTTTAAATGAAAACTGCTACCAACAAAGAGCTTATTTATTTTCATGTGAAATGTAGTCATGCCTGCTTTTTTGTTAACAGTCATTAAAACCTTATGGATTGGCTCAGTTACCTGAACATAGGTGTCGTGTACCATATTAGATACTTCAGGTATCCTTCTTGCTGTTCAATTACTACTTCCAAAAGGCATGGGTTCCCTGCTGATTCAAATACCTCAGGTCTCTCTTGGTATCCCAGCTGGCAACTGACATCATGTTTTGGCATTGAATTGAGACTCTGTTGACGTAGGATTTACCTCTTTGGTACAGGCATAGAACATACAGTTTATCATCTATTGGACCTGCACTGAGTCTTAGATTCAAAGTCTTCTATAGGTTTGCATTTTCCCTTCTTCAAAGAGGAGATTATATATCTACAAATAAAATTTTCTATACCAAAAGTAGTCATCATAGCACAAAATATTTCCACAGGGAAGTGCACATTTCTTCATCTCTACAAAGTATTTCTTATATTACTAAAACAGCTAAATAGGAGGTGAGGCCGTGTCAAGTAACAAGTACCACATATGTTCCCTGTAGATGGTGCAATCCTTGCTTAGTGGCTCCATCTGCTTGGAATGTAAATTCACTAAGCAGTTCATTGTAAAAATTCCTTCCCATGAAGTTTAAGCTGATGAATTGCATGTGACAAGGTGACACATTTCTTTAAGAGACCGTTATGAGTCACACTGAATAACAATCTAGGCAACAAGCCTACATTAAAGCTGGTGCAGGTAGTTACCTTTGTGAGGAAGGACTCCCAGCTCAGCATGGTTTTGACATAGGTAGATATGAGGATTATGATTTTTGTTATAACCTCAATCCTGCTGCCATGTGATTACATGTTTGTGTCTAGAGTTTGTCTTAATATTATTCAAGCACATTATTTGAACATGTTCTACTATGACTATGCATGGTAGAATCAACTTTTTTTCAGTCAGATTGCTTGCTTAACCAAGGAGAAAGGATGTTTCATGTAACTCATGATGACTAACACAGATATGCAGATAGAGAAATGGAGATCAATTTCCTTAGCTAAAATCCCTGGCATAGTGCCAGTCACACAAAGGGGAAAGATCCCATGTGTAATACCAAAGTACTCACTTGATCCCTCAGTGATTGTGCTGTTTATCGAGCTTCCTCCAGTTGAACTGCATTTTTTACTCTCTTTGAACTGTTTCCGTCTTCTGGCCCACTGGTCTATTGCGTCTTCCTGGGAGCTGTCACTTGCTCTGGTGTCGTTCTTCAAAGGTAACTTTCTGGTTTTATTCATCTCTGATTTTAAGTCTAAGTTATAACCAGATATTTGTGAGAAATATGTGGCACAACTTGTATAAGTAATTTTACTGTTCAATATTTGCACATTCTAAATACAAGAATAATCC